>NW_007738076.1:0-18383 GCF_000696425.1 Galeopterus variegatus
CCTCCCCTTTCTTTCCTCCCCATTCAAAATACTCAATCTGATTGAGTTAATTAAAAAATTTGCCCTAAGGTATAACCGACTAGCTCTTTCAGAAAACATTTGAATCCAAAAGAAAGACTTGCTAGTATAAATGAATCTCTAATTTTTGAAGATACTTATTATATAGATTATTAACCCTTACATTCCCCCACCCAAATCAATTAGAGCCCCAGGAAATAAAATCCATAGTATTTGTCATCATTTCATAAATTGCAGCCAAATGCTGGATTTTTGCAAACTTTAGAAGTTACTGTTCCCTCTACCATCTCCATGTTCATGAACACCTGAAAACCTTTGAAATGCTTAGATTAAAAATATTCTACCCAAGAAATTACAAATTCCAACAAATCATCAGCATTGGGGGGAAAATGTTACATATCAACTTGCTATGTAAGTTTTCTAACTATTCATTGTCACTGTAGAGCTTAACCCTAGGTCAGTTTTGTAACTGCAACATGTACATACTCAAAAGCAAAGATACAATCACAAAAGCAAGTAATACCCAAACTTCTAAGATATAAACAATATCACAGAAGTCATTCTAATTTTAGTGTCAGCCAAAAAGACTACTGTGATTATTCTAGCATCCTGTGTGAATTTTATCGGCTGAATCACATTTTTTTGTAGTCAGGGGATATTTGCAAATTCTAACTACGAATATATACCGAAGGTTTTCATAAATATAATACATACAGGTATACTACCTCATCTGGTAGCTGCCACACATATTTATTGGGTACCCCTTTCTTTAAATGATTTGGGAGGCATAATCATCGATGTGCTTTAAGACTAATATAAAGCAGAAAAAATGAAATAAAAGTTAAGTCATCACCCAATATTAAATCTGGAGTTGATCTGTTTTATGCTTAGGATTTCTTTCAGCCCCTTGTATTGATAATAATAGCCAATGTCATGTCTCAAAAGATTAGAAAACCAGCCTTTCTGCATCTCAATAACCCAAGTCTTACAAGAGCACAAAGTATGAATGGGTAATTTTTGTCATGAGAACATTCATATTTTTTCTTTTGCACAAATGTTAAATTATCACATCTCATGTTGAGTTGATTAGAACATATCAGTCTCTCATCAGAGCAGATTCTGGAGGACTTGTACATTCAACAAGTTTATATGTATGGTATAATTTCTAACTTTATTTTTCTCCTGAATCCTGGAGCAAAATGTCACCTTCTGCTACTATACTAATTTAAAAGTAAGAGGTGGGTAGTTGTCCCTATGGAGACAGAGTCTCGTTTTACCCCAGTCCATTTCCAACCTGTTACTAAACTACTGAGCACTGGAGCGATGCATCAAGGAGCACAGGGAGATGCTGTTAACATAATGAAACCAAACACCATCCACTTAAAACATGTTGCGTCAGCTTGGAAATAAGGACAAAATACACCCCTTACTTTCTACTCCCATCCCTCTAGCTAACCACCTAGCAACTGTAGGAGCACAGGGAGATGCTGTTAACATAATGAAACCAAACACCATCCACTTAAAACATGTTGTGTCAGCTTGGAAATAAGGACAAAATACACCCCTTACTTTCTACTCCCATCCCTCTAGCTAACCACCTAGCAACTGTTGCATTTTCTAAGTTTAAAAACCAAGTCCTCCACCCACACAACTAAAATTACTTCTCAGAAGTGGAACTGACTTTCGAAAGCTCTTATGGTTTGGGCATAGAAATATTTTTTATTATGCTCAAAAACATGTATTTTGATTTTTTCACACCTTTATTATTCCATATTAAGGATCAATGGTTAGAAATATTTTCTTTGGAAGCAATTTTTAAGTGTCTATTAGCTACAAAAGGCAATTACATTTCTTTAGAGCCTCCAAGAGTCCAGGAGGCCAAGAACAAGATTTTTCCTCAGTCAAGGTTTTCAAAGGCTCGGCCAAGAGAATTGGGGCAGGCTGCATTTCTTACTAATAGTGCACCACAACACTCTTTAATATCCTGCCGAGAAGAATCTTTTACTTTGAAATTTAAAGTCTCATCTGACAGAACCCATGCCTGCAGGAGCCTCAATTTATCTGCTCTAGAGGAAGAACGTCAAAATCCAATCTGAGAGAATCTAAACCTTTGTTTCCATGGTGAGGTTTCCAAAAAGCTACTGAACATTCAATTCTGTCCACTGTAGTTATGGGGTGTGGGTATATATAAGAATCTACCTTAAGTTAACAAAAAGGCACACAAAGCATCAGTCATTTCTGCAACTAGGAGCGAGGTCATTGTGAGAAGACATTGTAGATATTTACCTTGAAAGGTGTTGGGATTGTGTGCACCTGTTAAGTTAACTTGACTGAAAAATGAAGGGGTTGAACTAGATGATCTCTAGGGTCCATTTTAGGTCTACACTTTAACTAAGAGGTTAGCTAACTCTAACCTTGATCAAATCACTCAGCTTCACTAATGTATAAGTTTCTTTCCAGTTCTAAAACCAACCCACAAATCCCTATATAAATTTCAGGGAGTACATTTCTCCCCTTAAAAATAACAGATAATTTTTAGAAATAAGATTAATATTTTCCACAGTATCTGGGATTGAGGGGGAAGGTGAAGGATACGGAGTAAATTTTTATCCTAGTAGTTAATTCTATGGGGCAATCAGATGGGCAAATAACTAACCATAATACAGAGCAGGCAAAAAGTGCTTAAAAAGGTAAAGTTATGGTGATCAAGTCAAAGAGTAACAGTTGTGAAGCATAGTATTTCCCATTGAAACTAATGTCAATAGTTCTTTACCTACTTGCCCTTTAAGTGTTAAAAGTCTCTTCCCCACCAGTCTTAAGTTCTTCAGTGAATATACAACAGGCTTTTTCAACAGCCATTCCTTGAAATGGCTTCTCCACCAAGTTTAGATAAACTTGGGTCCAGTATGAAGTTTCTTTATAGACTCGGAGATATATTAATTGACCTAAGGCCCATAAGACAAAATAAAATTTCTGAATGCAAGGCAGTATGACATAATGAAAAAGATGTGGGATTTGGTTTAAAGGACGCAAGCCAAATGAACATTGCATCCTGTCTCCGTCTTTTTCTAGCTGTGAAGCTGGACAATGCTTTTAATATCTCTGAGCTTCAGTCCCATCATCTATAAAATGGTGATAATGTTACCTTCTTCAAAATGAAATAATGGGGGGAAAGTGAGATTTCAATAAATGCTTGAATTTCCTGTTGAATTTATTCCATTTCAACAATTGTTTACTAATGGCCTACTATGTGCCAGGCACTGCAGAAGGCACTATAGATTAAATGATGGAAAAAGCCTATCCCAATGCTGTTAATACACTAAATAGAGACAATCCAATATGGCCATGGCACCTAAAGAACTGACTTGTCGTGAGATTAGACATTGGAAGTTATGCTGCTCACGTGTTCAATGAAAAAGTCCTTCAGAGGAAACTGCTGTTTAGACTGCACAATCACACCCTGTCTCAGAGGCATGATATTCTGTTAATACACTAAATAGAGACAATCCAATATGGCCATGGCACCTAAAGAACTGACTTGTCATGAGATTAGACATTGGAAGTTATGCTGCTCACGTGTTCAATGAAAAAGTCCTTCAGAGGAAACTGTTGTTTAGACTGCACAATCACACCCTGTCTCAGAGGCATGATATCCTTCTCATTTGCTCCAGGAATATTTATTGACCAGCAGCTGAATGTGGAACACCAAAGTCTCAGCAATAGTTTTTGCTGATGAGATGTATGTACTCCCATAGGGAGAGAAGACATAAACCTATGGCAAGTTAGGGTCAAGAAAATAAAGTAATTAATGAAAATACAGTAGGTATTTACTGAATTTAAGAACTTTGCTAGGACCTCTAGAGGATGGAGAAGTAAGAAATATATATGGCTCCTGTCAATGTATTCACAATCTATCGGGGAGAAGAAAACAAAGGACGTAAATTGCTAGTACAAAATAGTACATGATCATAAGTCAACTGAATCAACGGAGATGTCTAGCCACTAGTCAGAACTCAGTCCATTAAAGAAGCACTGTTATGGGGCACAACTACTATTTGACAGTAAATAAAGTAGGGATATATTCAGACAATGCCCAGAGTGGAAATTGGACAGGGGGCAAGGGATCTGGCTCCCCAAAGTGAGATTGTTATTACATTATTATTTTCTGTTTCAAAGTGGGAAATATTGGGGGAGTGTGGGAGCCAGATATAAGAAAAGTAGAAACGTTGAGAATATGGGTGCTTTTTCTGGACACTCCAATTTACTCCAGCTATTATTTTACTTGTTTAAAAGTCATGTCTAGGGTCGACCCGGTGGCTCACTCGGAAGAGTGCAGCGCTGGGAGCACAGTGGCGCTCCTGCCACGGGTTTGGATCCTACATAGGGATGGCCGGTGTGCTCACTGGCTGAGCATGGTTCAGGCGACACCGAGCCAAGGGTTGCAATCCCCTTACCGGTCACAAAAATAAAATAAAATAAAATAAAAAATAAAAGCCATGTCTACATAGATTTTCTTCTTCCCAATATAGGCCTTTACAAGTGACTTCTAAGTATATATTAATTGATGATAAGTGTAGCCTTTTCAAAAATAAATTAGTGATATATGTATGGATATATCAATGCACTCTGGATTACAGATGTATGCAAATATTTATCGATCATTTATTGAGCCTTGGTGAGGACCTGAACATTCTTCTAAATTCGTGGCAAAGGCCCAAGGCTCTTCTACTAACCATCCCATCTAAATGATCTGAAAGTACCAGAGATGTAGAAGTATAGAGACAATATATAGAAAAAATAGAAAAACCCAATGAAAATAATGCAACTCTTTCCCTTCTCCTTCAGTGTCTAATTTCAGCACCTTAACTTTACCCGAAAGTTGTCACTAATATATGACATGGTTTTGGCTCAATTTGACTAATAAATCTACCATGGAACCCTTAAGCTAAATGTTGCTGAAAAGGTATATATAATAAAAAAAGAAAAACCTTAAGTTTCTCTATAAGGTGAGAAAATTTTATTGTAATTTAAAAACTCTTCTAGCTCTTTTTCTTCAACCCCACTACCTAAAAGTATCAGGAGACAGGAACAAAGATTTTTAAGTATTAGGTTTCTCCCTATAACCGAAACCCAGAACTTAGTTTTTAGATGGAATGTAGTTTTCCCCACCCCTGCCCTTCAACTTGTTTTGTTGCTTCTAAATAAGTCGTTCAGTGATATTTATTTTTGTCTTAATCTCCAGGCCCTTTATCTATAATTCCAATTCATTGTGCTGGTCCTTTGTGACTGACATTTGTGTCATATGCATACAACTGATGAAGTAAAATGAATTAACTAGAGTTGTGTGAATCAACATAGAAAAAATCTCACAAATACAATTTGGAGCAAAAGAAATAACACTTGTACAAGGATATATTCAGCATATTACCATGTATATAACTTTAAAGTCATGCAAAACACTATTATCTAGTGATTATTGATACAAACATATGTAGTAAAAGCACAAAATCACTGTAGTGTAGTTCATGCAGTAGCAGAGGGGTGCATGATGAACTTTGCCTGTAAATGTAAAGGTGTATTTCCTAAAAAATATTTCGAAGCAAATATGGCAAAATATTTAGAAGACTAAACAGTGGGTACTTGGATGTTAATATTAATAAGGTTGTAATATTTCATTTAAAAAGAAAATGGAACAAAAGTCTATCAGCTTCGATGAATTTTGTTTAAAGTTGAAAAATCTTCTATATCAGATTTCTTTTTTTTCTTTTATTCAGGTTTTAACTTTTCCACAAGGATATGAAGGAGCCTTAGAAAAAAGATTCCATAATAATTCTTCACAAAGTTAAGCAGTGAAGCAAAGGACAAACCAAGCATCTTCCACAGTTCTAGCCAGATTATTTTTCTCTGGGCTAAATTTTTTAAATGAGAGGGTCACTCATGAGAAGTGTTAAGAGTTGGAGAATTTGCAGTCTCCTGAAACATCAGAGCCCAGAAACCTCTGAGACTGGTGCACACATTTGAGAGTGGGTGTCCCTCTTCTCCTCAATCATCCCTGCAGGCTTTAATTTCTTGAGCTTGGCTAAACTCCTTCCAATATTGCATTTTCCATCAGTGTCATTCAATATTCTCTTTGGGCACATGTGCTGTTTATTTATATCGGCATCCACTCTTGAGAGCTTTCAATAATTGCTCTGGAGACCGCACAGTAGTTTGCCATTCTGTGGAAATATGAATGTGAGCTGATCTCTTTTTACCTGTAGGGTAAACTGAATCCAAGTAAAACAACCTATAAATGGTCTGTCTGGCCTCATGAAGTTTCCATTTGCAGTTAAAGTTTTCTACCTATATTGCTAGGGCTAGAGCAGTTGTCAGAATCCTGCCAATGTAGCCAATTGTATGGCTACGGCTCACACCCTTCACACCCACTGAACAGACTGGGTCACCCCTCATATGCCTGGCTGGGTCACCAGACCCCTCACACACAGGTCCATGAGCTATGTAATTGGGAAAGATCCAGGGAACAGTTGGCAGACAACACAAGCTCAGTACTCAGCCTCCTCAGCAGCAGCAGCTTACACATCCAGCAGCAGCGGCGGCAGCTGCAGTGGCCTCTCTGGGCATCCCCGGGGCCCTGGCAGCAACAGCCTCCAGCAGCAGTAGTAGCCTCCCTGTGCCCCATCCCCCCACCCCAACCCCAGGACATCTTGAGGACCAGGGGTGGGCACCGTGGATCAGAGCCATTTGTCCTTTATACTTAAGTCCATAACCCAGGACACCTGGGTGCGAGTCAGACAACCCAGTACACCTGGGTGACCACACACATCCACAGACAATAGCCAAGGAACACCTGGGCGCATGTGCATATTTTCTTCAAATGCTTGGCAAGATTCTGAACATCTGAGGGGCCCTGACCATTTATCTTCACTTTCTCTACACTACCTAATCAATACAAAAAAAAAAAAAAAGCCATCAAGCTAGAGATTCCTCTTATGAAATATACCTTTTCCATGGTCACATTCCTCTGATCTCTTTATTTCTGAGGAGCTCAAGGTCATGGAACCTGTAATAGAATGAAAAATTCTCCAACCAGCAATAATCCAGGAAGACATCAAAAACACCCAGGCAGAATAAGGCTAATATTTCCTCACCAGGTGTCTAGCCTCTTAATCTAGCAATACTATCACATTCCAAAGGAAAAGACACCGAGACCCTCCCCACTGGTGCTGTGAGCACTCACTCCTCCACCTAGGATTACCAGCTCGTTGAGCAGCAAACATTCTCACCTGCATCCGAGGTGGGGGCTGATCTCCCATTGCTGAGAACGGCAACGTTTGAGTAATAAATAAGATTCCAGGCAAAACTTGTCTTTTGAGACCAAAACCCAGTAGCAAGTTTGCTGGTTTCAGGTGCAAGTGCCAAATTACCTGAGATTTCATTTACACTTCCTGAGACTGCAGCCATTCTTTGGAATTTAGAATTAAGAAAATGATCTTCTCTGAAAGGACTTATTTTTAGGAGGCTGCATATTATAGGTGTGTTTCAGGTTTGGTTAAAAGGAGGGCACGGCACATCTTGTCAGAGGGTAGAATCAGAGACTCCTCTGAGTAGCGCCAAGAGTCTCAGCTGACAGAATGCTTGGTGAAGAGACGAGCAGGGAGAGAAAGCAAAGGGAATGTTTTGGATCCCATTTATTGTCCTGTTGCCATGAACTCACCTTAGACATCTTTTCCCTCTGAAAAATGCAATGTGGCTTTAGAATATCCTTTATAGGGTTGCTGAGTGGTCACTCAGAGACTGTTGTGTGGAGGAAAGGACAAAGGACTCGAGTAAGGAAACATGTTCTAACACAACTCCGCTGCTCAATGGCTGTCTACAGCATCCTTATCTGCACTATTAGGAGGGGAAGGGTCCAAGTCAGGAAAACTCAACTCCAGCTACATTTTGGAATCACCTGGGAACTTAGAAAGCAACACCAATAATGCCCTCCCTGAGCCCTCCCTATACCAACAGAATTGGAATCTTTGGGAGGTGGGACTTGCCTTGAAATTTGTCAAAAGTTCCCAAGATGATTTTAATACGGAGCCAGACTGAGAACTAGGGAAGTGTTTCTCATACTTTAATGTATAAGCAAGTCCCCTGGGAGCCTACTGAATACAGATTCTGATTCAGTAAGTCTGGGATGCACACAAATAATGAGGCACCCACAATGTGGAGAATGATGGGACATGAGGAGATATGTACAGGGGCATCTCACTCAGGAAATTTAGTGCACATGTGCATGCACTGGAGTCAGGCGCAGGCAGGAGATCGGAGTGATTTAGGGAAAGTCACTTGGGGAAAATTACTTTCAAGCTAAGATCTAAAGGTGAATAAATTTGGGGTTGGGTGTCCAGACAGAAGGAATTGTTGTGTAAATGCCTGTAAGTGTGAAAGAGAGGTCGAGGAAGGAAATCGGAAGTAGCTCCATTTGGGTGGAACATTTAAAAAAAAATTAGAAATGCAGCTGAGGGGTCAGCTGTGGCCAGAGACAGGACTTGATAAACTGTATCAAGAGGCTGAGTCATTATCCTGAAGCAAGAGAAAGCCATCAAAGTGTTTTTAGCAGAAGAGCAACATGATTTTCATTTTCAGAAATACCTTTCTGTGTGCTGTGTGGGCAATGGATCATGGAGGCAGGCATATTTGTTAGGGGATGTTTCAGTGTTTCAGTATGTCAATAATAGCTGAGTGAATGAGGCCAGTTATTCCACTCCCCAAAAATTTTTCTGCAGATAATCACTCATGTGCACACAGAGGTTTGGGCACTTTCACTTGTAATAACAAAAACTTAGAAACATAGAAAATGTCTATCAACTGGGCACTAGTTGTATAGTTTTTAGTGTATCCATATTTTAAAATACTGTGTGGCCATGAAAGAGAATATAGCAGATCTATATGTATTAACATGCAAAAAGTTCCAAGACATTATAAAGTGAAAAAAACAGTCACAAAATAATTTGCATAGTATGAATCCCATTATATAAAATAATAAATAATATATTCTCTATATTTGTATTGTATGTGTGTAAGTAAATTAATAGAAAAGGGGCCAAAAGGATTCGTCTCAAACTGAAGACAATGGCTTTCTTTAGGAAAAGAAACGGAAGATAAAGAGAAACTTTCACTCTTATGCTTCTATTTTGTTTAAGATATTTACGAAGAGAAAGTATTCAAGTGTCACGTGTGTAATAGAAAAAAAAAGAGAAGGGAATGAATGAAGACTACATAGCACACCTTTTTTAATTCATCAATAACATGAGTTTTTCCTTCATCCCATCTAACACTTCCTAAAATTTTAAATTCCAAATTTCTTTAAAAAACTAAAAATTAAAAATATTTTTAAAAATTAAAATTTTAAAAATTTCTTCTCTCTCCCTTCCAAGGCTATGCTCCAAGGTCACCTTTTTTTCCCTCAATAATTCCCCCCACTTTAATTTTTCCTCTAGTTTTTATTATGCAGCTACCTTAAACCTAAGGTCACTCAGGACTCAATCTAAACTTTCAGCAGTTGAAAATAATTTAAAAGATTAGTTAACAAAATTAACAGGGATTGAAAATTTTTTTTAAAAAAGTTGTTCTCTTTACCCTTCTGAGCACTGAGAATTTTCAGTGCTGCCGTAATTTTCTAGAAAGATCCTCTGATGACCCCTGAAAACCATCCAGGACCCCCCACAGCTGCTGTTGGATCCCAGTATAACCAATTCAGCCGTGCACTGAAGGGAAAGTTATAAATTGCTTAGAGGAGGAGGTTACAAAAGAGAGCGACCAGCCTGGCTTTTGTTAGGGTAAATCTGGGCTCCCCAACCTGTTAAGATGCTTTGAAAGAGGTAACAAAATGATCTGTAAAGGCGAACCAGTGGGTGTCGTTTCTTTAGATAATCAAAAACCTTTTGATTGGGGACTACACAAAAGGCTGAGGAAGGTTAGTAACCCTAGGATAAAAGAAAAATTTCCTTCATCAATTAAAAAACAGTTATGGAAAAATGGGGACTAGAACTCCAATTTCCCAAATGGAGAAAGATCAAAATGTTGGTCTCATTCAACATTTATTATATTCAATGTGCAATTGAATGGGAATCACCAGTAAGAAAACAATTATCTAAAATTTAAAATATTATAAATAAAAACATAAAATGTAAAAACACTTATTTATTTTATAATTAATAAAAGTAACAATAAACATTTTATTTCCATTCTAGTACATGCTCTTTGGCCTAGTACCCAAAGTAGCATTCACCAGCACTGATACAGTGCCACAATTCTAATGCTGTCCCTCCTTTTCTCAGCAATCCTTAATTTTTCACTTGAGTTCTATTTTAAATACTATGGAGACTTTGATACTTAACCCGAGTTGTTTGGGCTGTTTTACCTAATTCAGAGTCATTAGATATTAGGCCTATCTAAACAAAGTCAACACAAAAACAACAGCAACACTAAGCTTACTGATAATAGCATTTATAGCTTGCTTTTTTTCTTGAGACACTAAAAACTCTTTAAAGACATTTGCCATTTAGTAATCATTATATATGAATGATGTGCTGATATGGCATATGTGATAGAAAAAGAATAATAAACAGTGTATCATACCAACTTTATCCTACAGTCTCTAGGAAACCTTCAAATTGATGAAGCATCAAGCCATAAAAGGATTGTATTTGCAATGGGAGCTTAGAATTATTGGCTGGCAAAAGAGAGCAGAGCAAGAAGATGCCAACTGTATATAAATACAGAGTTGACATAGTGACGGCCAAAGCAGCATGTCCATCTCATCAGCTTGTTCCAAAATACAAAGGCAGTGCAATGGAGCCAGCTTCTTGAAGGCCAAGGATTCTACCTGAAGGGGAAATCAGAGCACACTGGGTGCTTTACATCCCTGTAGAACAACCAAGATGGAAAAAAGAGCTGTCCATGTCCAGGGTTGAATGATAAATAATCCACATACAGTCCTGCCCCAAACAGATCTGGTACGATAAAGTATCCATGCAGTGGAGGATGTTACATTAACCAGGACAACGATGACAACAGCTGGCACTTTTTTGCAGTATAGTAGAACTTAGAGAGGAGTCCAGCAACCTGAGCTGGTCATAGATCAGCAACCGACTTTGCATGTACTGAGTTGCTCCTACAGAGTCCTACACGGTTCCCTAACACCAGTCCCAGCCCAGGGTCTGACTGTGTCCCTGCTTTCACCACTTTTCGGTAAAATCTGAAAAATATGGGGGATAAAGTTAAAGTCTTTTTTTAAAAAGTTGAGTAAGTATAGTTTAAAAAATAAAACTACATTTATTCATGTTTCATTTTCAAATGCTCTTGCCTTTATGAAATGATGGTTATGACAGGTAGTGGTAGAAATAGCAACAGAATTTGTTGTATTGTTGCTTTAAAAAATGTGGATATTTCTGTGGGGTTTTTTCCATTAAAAAATTATTAGTTTGTTAAATCTAAAAATCTGAGGACTTCTGGTACAAAAATTCTGGCCAAAATCAAGTAGATTTGGTTTAATCTCTGTCACTAGCTGTGTGACCTACTCTAAGCTTCTGTTTCCTCACCTGTTAAATAGAAACAACAATAATGCCTACCTCATAGGTTGTCATGGAGATGACGGAGATAATGCAGAGCGCAGTATACAGTAACAGGCAAGTGTTAGCTTTTTAAAAAAAAAAGCCAAAAGAAAGGCCCTCACTTTGCTCATCTTTCAAATGGGGCATTCGACCTCACAGAATTCTGCACACCCCACATTCTACATTCTACATCCTACATTCTATCCCATGATTTCAGTCCTCTTTCTAGGCTATTCAAATCCACAACTGTTCACAGGTCCACGTTAAATTATGATCCATCTGTATAATGAACCACCATCCAGCCATGGAATGACACCCACATATATTGTTGAGTGGAAAAAACATAGTTACTAACCAGTTATTAACAACATGATCCAATTTTTGTAAAATGAAATACATACGAATTGTAATTTCTAGCTCATTCTCTGAAACCCTCCCCAATTACTTTAGGCCAGTGCTGTCCATGAAATATAATGTGAGCTGCAATGTGAGCCATATGTGGAATATTAAATTTTCTAGTAGCCACATTAAAAGAAACAAATGAAATTTATTTTAGTGATATATTTTATTTAATCCAACATAAACAAAAGTCTCATTTTCATATGCATTCATTACAAAAATTATTACTGAGATATTTTACATTATTTTTTGTATTATGTCTGACATCTGCTGTGTATTTTACTCTCACAGTACATGTTAATATGGACTGGTTGCATTTCAAGTACTCAATGGCCACATGAGGCTGATGGCTACTATATCAGACAGTACAGCTCTATGCAATTAGTCCTTCTCCTCATGTCAAATTAGATTTATCAGACTGAAAGAAGATTCTGTCTTATTTATCTTATTTATCTATTGCCTAAAATGGTTCCTGACACCTACTGGGTACTCAATGAAGATTAACTTGAATGAATGCATTTAATTCAAACTATTCTGCTAGAGTGGGGACTTTGCATTTTTAAGCCTCATGTTAATCATAGAATAAAAGGCACTTGCACCACTCCCTAAAAAGAGCATAGAAATTTTGGAAAGTATCTCCCCCAAATCACACCTCACAAATTGCCTCCTGCTTTGTCTAGGAGTAAAGCCAACCATACAGATATGTAAGATACCCTCACAAATTAACTAAAAAATATTGACAAAACTAAAGCTAACACCAAAATGTATTTTATAGATAAATGAATGTTGAAAGATAGCTGGAGTGAGGGAAATGGACAATAAAAACTTTATTAAATGCCTACTATGTTGTAAATAATTTACATAGAGCATTTATAATCCTCACTAAAACTCATAAGGTAAGGTGGAGGAATAAGGACACAGAAGGCAAAAAAATTTGGCTGTGAAATTACTAAAAAAACAAAATCCCTTTGAGTTAGAATCCTATCCCTGTCAATTTCTAGCTTTGAGACATAAGGCAATTTTCTTAATCTCTCTGAGCCTCAGTTTTCTCATCTGTAAAATGGACATTAAAACAACTACCTTTGATTAATTGACACATAACAAACTTTCAATAAATGACACTATTGTTATAGTGGGGCTTAATTAAAACAGGAGCAATCATTATTAAATCATCCTTGGTTTACAGAAGAGACTGGTTCAGATGAATTAAACAGCCTCTGTGTCATGTAGCAAATAAACAGATGAGCCAGAATTCAAACCCAGGTTCAAACTTAGTGAGCCCATGCACTTTGCATCCTGCCATGCCTGGGAAGGTTTCATGGCAGAGACGTTAGTATTTGGGTACACAATATTCTGCAAGAACACCCACATGGCAAAGGATGCAGAATAAACACAATTTGAGCAGAAAGGCATCTCACTTAATTGGATCAGATCAGTATAGGGAACTGGAGGAGCTAAAGGTGAGTCAGTACTGGGAATTTGGCTTATGGAAAGCCTTGAGCCTCTTGGAAGAGTTAAGACTTGATTACCACCTAAATCCAGTCATAAATCTGAGAAACAGTTGACCAATCTCTGTGCAATTATGAGGTTCTTCTTTTTTTTAACTTAATTCTTTAGGCTAATAGGAACATTCCTTTATTCAAGTAAAGGCTGAACATATGTTTTTGTACACTCCTCAAATCCTACCCTAAATTTGTGTTAATCCTTTGAGTCTACAGGAGGAGGGGTGTTCACATTCCCATATATTAACTGGGTTGTGAAAGAAAAACCGACCAAACTCTTACCTGTGGTTAGAACATTGCAACAACCTTACTCAAGTTAGATCCTTTAGCAGGCCCATTAAACCAACACAGCTGCTCACCATTAGTTACCCTTCCTCATTTGGCTGTTTGCCTGAATCACCTCATCAATGAGACATGAGCCACCACACCTGGCACCCTCATGTTTGAGCCTAGACATGTGAAGAACGTTATCAAAAATATTTTTCTTAAAAATGAACAAAATGTATGTATGTGTATGTAGAATCTGCATATAAACATGATACACATATATGTGTTTAAGAAACACATGTAACTAGGAATTTTCTATCAAAAATGGAACAAAAATTATTTACAAAAAAAAAATTCACTTAATTACTTTGTTTTTATAAACACTAACAGCTGCTCACCATTAGTTACCCTTCCTCATTTGGCTGTTTGCCTGAATCACCTCATCAATAAGACATGAGCCACCACACCTGGCACCCTCATGTTTGAGCCTAGACATGTGAAGAACGTTATCAAAAATATTTTTCTTAAAAGTGAACAAAATGTATGTATGTGTATGTAGAATCTGCATATAAACATGATACACATATATGTGTTTAAGAAACACATGTAACTAGGAATTTTCTCCTATCAAAAATGGAACAAAAATTATTTACAAAAAAAAATTCACTTAATTACTTTGTTTTTATAAACACTGTACTCTATTTAAAAATTGTGTGTTCCTTTTCTCAAATTATTTATTTTGGCATATATTATTTACACACAAAATGAGACAGAAAATCTTTTAGCAAAAATTACCAGTAGAAGTATAAAGTTTCAGGGAAATTGTCATTAACTTTGAATGAATAGTTAGTTATTCCCTCTGATAAGTTCATACGCAATTATTTCTCATCCTTTTTAAAAAGAGAAAAATATATATATTTGCCAATTTAAAAAGAAACTGTACAGAAGATTAAAATTGACACTTTGAAAACCTTTTAAAAGTTCACAGTCTTTAAAACAAACCAGACATTACTGATAAACTGAACCATCGATTGAAAACCGAAAAGTATTGTAATTACTCAAGACATTTTCTTCTTCCCTGGCCTGTTAGAGTCCCGGCGCTTTCATTATATGACACTTTTCAGCACTTTTAGCTGGTTTGTGGCACAACCCCCCAAAGAAACACGAAGAGTAATTTTCAAAAGGAACTTTTATTTTTAATATGGATTGATTTTTTTAAAGGCAGCTCCAAGCAGCCCAGTATATCAAACAGGAACCATCACACCAATCCCAACACATCAAGGGGCAGTTTTAACACGTGAGGTTTGTTGTTTCTAGCAGGTATCCATGTAGCGAGAGAGGTCACCACTCAGCGAGGTGCTTTCTTTCTGGTGTATAAGAAAAGAAATCACCAGGAATAAGGGGGGAAATGGGCTTGGGAAACAGGAGGGGACCTTGTCAATCTCCAAGATGCTAGAAAATGATCGTGGAAGTCTTTTGTTAGGGAATCCTATAATGGTATTGCTGCTCATCTCTTGTGGACACGAACAGCAACTAGCCTAAGATGGTAAGGGCGACAGAGGATTAGACAAACCGTGAAAAGGCCCTGGAAAGGACATTACTGGTGTTTGGAATCATAAAGGCCAAAATTGTATCATTATTTACCTTCAACAGCAATGTCCTTATAAACAGGATTTCTTGGGGAGAAAAAAAACCACAGGCATATGTGAAATGTTTATTAGGACTACATGTATATAAATTATTTTACAAATGTGGAAAGAAAAAAACGCCTTCTAGAACTATTCTTATATATTCTTAAGGATCATACACAATTGCTTTTTTGTTTTTTATGTTAAGAATTTGTTACTTCTAAGGACATTGAGCTTGTTCCCAACCCCTTTTATTTTAAACATATGGATCCCTGAGAAGATTAGCATTGTGCTGGAAATAATTCTGATGCATACAAAAAAAGCAATAAAAGGGAACAACTGGAAGAAATGGATAAATGTGTAAGATTTCAAGATAGCTAGTAGGATTGTAAGGTCACATGGCAGGCTCCCCGGCATTACTCACTAGGCAGAATAACAGAATATTCCCGAATCTTGGATTTCAGGAAACTACATTATAAAGAGCTAACATTTTTGTACATACAGTCTCGATGCATATCTTTGTCCATCCTCTCATAGCCACTTTATTGAAAAGGAGAACCGTTAATCAATATTTTTAAAGGTGTTAGAATCTGTGTTGTATTGTTTAATAAAGGTAATTTTTGAGTAAGATTAAACAATATTTCATTAACTAACTAGATCTTTTTTCTCCTCGGTATTTTCTCTAAAATGCCTGTTTTGGAGCAATTTAAAAATCATGATTTACCAGCAAGTTGGATAATTTTTTTCTTCAAATAATAATAGTAAATATAAAAGCAGTAATGGTTATGATAATAATCATGAGGCTGTTTTGGAGCAATTTAAAAATCATGATTTACCAGCAAGTTGGATAATTTTTTCTTCAAATAATAATAGTAAATATAAAAGCAGTAATGGTTATGATAATAATCATGAGTGTTTGTCTAATAATGTAGACAGTCACCTGTGATGTGCCAGATGCTGTGCTGGAGCTGGGAGACCGACAGGAACCAGTCCCTGCCTTCACAGATTCCAGACTAGCAGATAAACATGGACATAAATGATTATGATACAATCAGATAAGTAGTCACAGAGTTAGTTGTACAGGCCATGATAACCTGAAATTCTGTACATGCAGGAAATTCTTATTTAGTGCTTATTGAATGAATGCAGTAGCCTGGCCAACCTACAACATTCACACTCTTCTGTCATTCTCTCTTGGTTGGACTCCACCTATAACCTATTTGACCTGTGGCCCTCGCTAGGTTCTTGGCCGCTTTCCCAGACTTAAACCCATTCAAGCCGCTAATATCCTGTTATATCAAAGTGTCCAAAATTATTTCTGAGAAGCTGCAAAACAAAGCTGTTGCTAATAGCAATGAAATTTTCAGAAAACACATTAACTCTTCCATACATTGAGAAGTAGGGCAATCTTAGTATTAGACAATTAGAAGGGCCAGCCCCTGGGCTTGAATAAGCACGTGTCTATCTGCAGGCAAACCTTTTATGAAAATCTGCCTGAGATTTAAATCACTACTGTACTTACCTGGGTTTGCAAGTCTCTTTATTTCTATGCATTTATTTTGCTTTTAGGGTAAGAAACCACCAGGGGGACTCCTGAGCCTTTGTTATATCTCATGGTCCAAATAGATAGACTTCCTACAGGTATAATTCACAAAGAAAAATAAAATTGTTTCCCCCATGAAAATAGAACTTTTATTAAAACAGTTAAGTGCACATATTTAAAACATAGGGACTCTTTCTAGAAAAGATACATAACATAGAGCAGGACTTGGACGAATAAAAATATCATGGATTTTTAGAGGTGGAAAATCTTTTTTTTTTTTTTTTTTCTAATTCAAACGCTGAAATGATGGCCCAGAGTGGCTAAGTGACTTTACCCAAGCTACCCTGCCAATCCAGGGACAAGCCAGGAGCAGGCTTCTAATCTACAGACTTCCTACTGAACACATTCCTCACTTAACTCTCGTTAATGACGCTTTACAATCCACCAAGGTTTCTTTTTACACTCAAGATAGTAGGATGCTTCCTTAAATTTAACTAGAATTTCTTCACTCCATGTACACAACTTTGGGACTTTTCAGGGCATTTCAAAGGCCTTGCAGATAAGGCACTAGACAATGACTCCTCGCAAGACAGCTCTGACCTTCTCACCTACAACTTCTTCAGAAACATTACTGTTGCCTATGTATCCCTTGCTCTTAGTCCTTGTTTCTTATATAGTGGTGAAGCCAAAAAAGAAAATAAAAAGATATGTACAATAATATTTTTTCGTACAACTGTAATTGTCTTGAGCAAATAGGGGAGGTTTTATTTCTTTTCCACCTGGATTCACTCCCAACTTCTCTATATTCTTGCTTTTCAATACTTCCAATTATAAATATATTGCTTATGTTTGCTCTTTAAGCATTTGTTCCTTGAAGAGAAATCTATCCAGTACCTGTTCGGTGCCAGGCAGGGATGCTGGGTATGGAATATACAGTAACACCACACCATGCCTGCCCTCATGGAGCTGACAGGCTGCAGGGGAAGGAGGCCAAAGAATAAATATTCACACAAATAAATACAGATGGTCCCCAATTTATAATGATTCAACTTATGATTTTTCAACTTTACAATGGTGCAAAAGTGATACGCGTTCAGTAGAAACTGTACATCAAGTACCCACACAACCATTATTTTTCTCTATTAGAACAGTATTCAATGAAATTACATGAGATATTCAACACTTTATTATAAAATAGGCTTTGTGTTAAGTGATTTTGTCTAACTGTAGGCTACTGTAAGTATTCTGAGCATGTTTAAGGTAGGCTCGGCTACACTATGATGTTTGGTAGGTTAGGTGTAAAATGCATTTTCTACTTAAGATATTTTCAACTTCCTGTGAGTTTATGGAGACACAACCCATCATAAGTCAAGCAGCATAGATAGATAGATAGATAGATAGATAGATAGATAGATAGATAGATAGA
>NW_007738076.1:19272-20496 GCF_000696425.1 Galeopterus variegatus
CCTGTATGGAGATCCAAAGCCCTTGACCTTGGTGTTACAAGGCCATGCTCTAACCAACTGAGCTAACAGCCCAGCCCTATCATTTCTTACCACAGGTTGTTTTTGTTGTTGCTGTTGTTTAGTTTTTTTAAAAAGATGACCGGTAAGGGGATCTTAACCCTTGACTTGGTGTTGTCAGCACCACGCTCTCCCAAGTGAGCTAACCGGCCATCCCTATATGGGATCCGAAGCTGTGGCCTTGGTTTTATCAGCACCGCACTCTCCCGAGTGAGCCACGGGCCAGCCCTTACCGCAGGTTTTGATGGCAATGAAAGATGTCCACTTTCTAAAAATGTAACAAAACTTAAGATTTCCAAGTGAGCTAGCAAATATGCCCCTGTTAACTTCTGTGCTGGTATTATAGAATCTGCCTTTAATTTTGCTGAACAGTAATAAAAACTTATCATGCAGCCAAATCCCTCCAGCAATGTACTCAAAGGTTCTGCATGTGGAAGCCTGCTGCCTTTCAGCTGCCCCGTTAAACACCTGTTCTGGGCTTNTAGATTGCACTAAGTACATAAAGGGAAACAACAGGGGGCAGTGAGAATGAATATTGTGGAGACCCGATTTAGGTTGAAGTGGAAGAGAAATTACAGCTTTTTTCCTATGATTTTATAATGTGTCTTTTGACAAAAACTGTAATTTTTTAAAGGGACAATATTTGTTCTCTCAGAACAGAGCTTTCAGCACAAGAGACATAAAATCATTTCTCCATATTGCCTCAACTTTCTCCTCTATAAAATAGGTGATCATAATGATCCTCACCCTACCTATTTTATACAGGGACTTTGTGAATAAAATGAGACCATAAAAGAGAGGTTGCCTCGAACATTTCACATACTATTTAGAACAACACTAACAGAATTAATATTTAAGCCTATTTTTCAAAAAAGTTAAGAATAGCAGCAATACATGTGGAAACATCTTCACAAACTGAAACTTAAACATCATTTCTTACCACGGGGGGGGTTTTGTTGTTTTTTTAGCAGCTGGCCTGTATGGAGATCCAAAGCCCTTGACCTTGGTGTTACAAGGCCATGCTCTAACCAACTGAGCTAACAGCCCAGCCCTATCATTTCTTACCACAGGTTGTTTTTGTTGTTGTTGTTCTTTGGTTTTTTAAAAAAGATGACCGGTAAGGGGATCTTAACACTTGACTTGGTGTTGTCAGCACCATGCTCTCCC
>NW_007738076.1:21377-29961 GCF_000696425.1 Galeopterus variegatus
GTGTTGTCAGCACCACGCTCTCCCAAGTGAGCTAACCGGCCATCCCTATATGGGATCCGAAGCTGTGGCCTTGGTTTTATCAGCACCGCACTCTCCCGAGTGAGCCACGGGCCAGCCCTTACCGCAGGTTTTGATGGCAATGAAAGATGTCCACTTTCTAAAAATGTAACAAAACTTAAGATTTCCAAGTGAGCTAGCAAATATGCCCCTGTTAACTTCTGTGCTGGTATTATAGAATCTGCCTTTAATTTTGCTGAACAGTAATAAAAACTTATCATGCAGCCAAATCCCTCCAGCAATGTACTCAAAGGTTCTGCATGTGGAAGCCTGCTGCCTTTCAGCTGCCCCGTTAAACACCTGTTCTGGGCTTGGGCCATGCTTCTGGTTTCTCACTCAGGTGGGGAGTATTGCTCAAGGGGACAGGCAGGTATTTTTGTTGTCACCAAAGACAGCTAATTTGGGAAGCCTAATCTTGCAAAGGGGCCAAGTTTCAGTTCTCAGAGTGTTGGGTTTAGGGTAGAAGGGACTCCGCCCAGAAATGCAACCTGAATACTTCCCCCTGTGTCCCTCTCTTGTCTTTGCTGCGAATCCCCTAAATATCTGAGACGTTTTATAGATCTCAGGCAACCAGGTCTACGGTGTGTAGCTCTCATTCTTTCCTGTCACCTGACTAATACTTTCCTCCTCAGATGGGTATATAACTCCTGACAAGCAGTTGCCTTGTGGTTTATTTCAGTTAATTCAAACACAATAATAAGTTGAGAAATTAGTTATGGGGATTGAAAGAAGGAGGAATTTTACAGGTGTGAGTTCTTAGCCATTTCTGATCCAAATATTTCCAAAGGAATCATATGCTAAGCAAATACCATCTCCTACCTTTCAAGGTGCCTGCATCTCTTAATGGAAAAAGAGGTATTTTACAGGCCATAATTTTGCAATTTCTTTTAACCCTAAGGATTAATCTTTGCTTGTCCTCCTTTCAAAAGCATTACACTAGAATAAAACCAAGTTTCATTTCATTCAATAGTTTTTTTCAGATAATAAGAATTAAGTATGACTGATGCCAGTCAGTGATTTCATTTCAAAACTGTGACTTAAAATGCACAGCAGTGCTAGTAGCTGTTGATCATCTTAATGCTGGTTAGAAATGAAAGTAGCTACTCTTTGTACAAGAAGCATTTTGATTTTAGAATGAGGAATTCTGTGCATAAAACATTAGCTTGGAGGATTTTGTTATTAAGGTTTTGGACAAAGAACAAATAATTTCTCAAGCACCTGCATAATCACTATTTCACAAATGGGGAAATTAAGGGTAGAAAGGTTATATGTGATTTTTACAGTTCTGAAGAAATTCTGTTGGAGGATTAGCTTCAAAAACAATTACAAGTGACAATATTGTTGGACTCTAGGTACTCATTTATCCAACCAATATTTATTGAGCACCTACTATGTTCCAGGAACTCTGAATCATCAGTGAACAAAGCAATGGTCCCTGCCTTCTTAAAGCCTGCCTTCTAATGGTTGTTAGAAATAATGTCCATACATTTTTTGGTTAAGTATTTCTCTATCAGGTGCTTCACTATGTGTTTATGTCCTACTCTTCTGGAAGATAAAACCAACACACCTGAAATTAGAAGAAATCATTTACAGTGCGCTGAATATATGTGAGCATGTTTACAGGAATTGGAATAAAACTGGAGTGATAAGGTTTCCCTAAAATTAATCAGGAAAAGACACTGGGCTTAGCAAGCCTTTAAAATTGTCTTAATTTTCAGTTTTTAAAAAGCAATGGCTATCAAAATGTGAGATTAGAAGAAATAAACAATAATACAGGTGATGACTCATCAAAGCTTAATTCTCAGTGCAAAGTAAGCTACATTGCATTGAATCCCCAAATTATTTTTATGTTTTTCACTTTACAGTTGCTGTAGGTAAGTAACTCTGCACACCATTGAGCACCCGCCAGCCTCAGTTTTGGGGATCATGTGGGCACACGAACAGGCCAGTTGGGCCATTTCCAGTGGGAAACCTTTGTTAACTTCCCATTATTATATTGCTGTGACCTCGCCAGCCCTGATCATGACAAAACTGTATAACCTCACCAAAGAGAGAAGGAATACCAAGCAGTACCCCAAGCCAGGGGCTGTTTAAAACTCCTCTAAAATCCATGTGAAGGAGAATAATGTAGCATCATCTCTTTAAGAGGGGAGAACGCGTCACACCCCGTGTCACAGTTTTGGTCTAGCTAAGTGTTTGGAAGCCACCACACTCAAAGGAAAGCAGTGAGTTTAAGACAATGCCCAGCTAAGTGCTAGCTTTTGTAAGTTCAATTGGGAACATTTTTCAGTAATATCGTTTGCCCCAATCCCATTTATGCTGGTGAAGAAAATTCACTGTGACCTGGTAAGCATCTGTGGCGCTGTTCAGATATCCTTATAGAAAGATCTGGAAATTACACTTAATTGTTCTCCTCCTCCCCACGTATTTAATTAAGTCTTCTTTTTTGGCGAGGCATCTTCCTGACTTTTCTTCCTGCCTCAGGACATCCTTAAAAGAAGTAGTTTCCCCTCACTAGAGGTGCCCTGGCAAAGCATTAACTCAGGGACAAACATTTTACTTTATTTTTTTCTTTTCACGTTTCTTAGGAATAGGGTTGTTCCTTGGGCCCCTGGAGTTTTCACACCACTGCTGACTGCCAAGGGACCCTGACCTGGCTCTGCAATCTGGAGAAAGACCCGTCCTCCCATGACAGAACATCAGGACTGCCAGAGGGTTTATACTACTAAACAGACTGAGAAAAGAGCTGGTCACTGCAGCCTCACACGGAGTTTCCACACAACCTAATAGAGACCTACTGCCCATAGGAGCCGCCAGTGGAGGTGGGAGAAGAATATATCACTTTGCCCACTTTAGAACCCAGCCAGAATGCCCAGGATTGTGCACTCCATTGTCAGCCCATATATTCGGGCTGGTGAGTTTCTTCAGTTTAGCCATAACCAGGACTTTCTACTTCTAAGAAAAAAATGTAAGAAAAATACCAAGAACTTCTTGGACACTTTAGACTCTTACAAAACAACTGTTTTATGGTTAAGTGTAAATTAAATAATGGGACATGGGGGTTGAATTGTCCTTATAATACACAGGGATTTTACAATTACGTGGAAAATTCTCCTGCAAAATGCATTTTGAATTTAGGGTTTTACCATGATCCAAATATTTGAAACAGAGTGAAGATCTCAAAACATACTTTAAAATATTTAAGAAACTCAAAACAGGACTTGATTCTGGCATCCTGTTGTTAACAATTCTGCTACCATTCTTTAGACCATGGTACTGAAGCAATATTCAAAAGAATCTTGCTTTAGTTCACTATGTAATTTAATTATGCATGAATTCATTTAACAAACCTTTATCAATCACCTACTATGGATCAGGCGCCATACTAAGCTCTTTCTATACAGATTAATGAGTTGACATTGTGTCCTAACAGTACTTTGGTATTGGAATTAGCCCTCAAAAGGATGAGTCCAAAAGATGTGCAAGTACTGGACTAAATTGTGGAGGGGGTTGTGTTGTCTTGAGAAATTCAGCATATTTAGTAAAAATCTACTACTTCTGTAAATAAAGCATTGTGTTGGAGGTAAACTAACCTAAATAGCTAACATATATTTTCTCGCTTCTTAACCGTAATTGCCCATGTGAATGCTGACAAGTGAATGGATCACTTTCTACAATAAACCTGAAGATGCACCACTCGGAAGTCCTTTCAAGAAAGTGGTTGGTACCCAGCTGCAAGGAGTGTGGTGAACCGACACTTCCCACTGTAGACTTTTTGAGGACCAGCCGAGAGTTGGAGTCAAGGTCACACTTTATTCTGGGATCCCTCTGCCAATACTGAAAGAGGCAGTGATACAAGGGCCTGGGCCAGTGGGATCGGGGTAAATGTGGGACTCCTGTAATGGGTATCTGTGCTCCAGAGCCCTCTGTTGGGTTGGCCAAGACTTTTGTTAGGCTAACAGCACAGTCTGACTTCTCCCTCTGCCCACTCCTGCTTCTTTTCACCTCCCAGAGTCGGCTGCCTGGAGAACCCAACCTGCAGCACTTCCTGACAACAAAGGTGCTGATATTTAAAGTCAAAATTCTATTGAACATGTTTTTGTTAAAGAAAATGTCATTCCCTACACTGTAAATACTACTTTTCTGTGTTGGAGAGTGAACAATAGATATCTAAGCATCTGGCGTTTGATGGGTTTCTTTCTTCTTTCATTTCACTGACATGAAAACTTTAGGACAGGTATTCCCAAAATTCAACACTAAAATAAGCTGACAGTGATCACATAGGCATCTTAATAGAACATAAAAATCAAATAAACCTCTTTACTATTTGTCCGCATATTATGGTTTACAGGACAGAGAGGGAAAGAGAAAGGAGGAGGTGAAGAGAGACAGCAGGTGGGGGAGGGAGAGAAGGAAAGAGAGGGAGCACAGGTGGCCAGGGATACAGGTAACTTGTATTTTTCTTCTGAATTTATCAGCAGCTCAGGCCTAGTATTTTCCTTTGCTTGCCATAATTTCTTAAAAGTGAAAAAATCTGCACCCTGATTATAAAATGTAACAAGAGAGTTAAAGCTTTTGACTTCCCTGGGACATGTATCCTATACATGTAAGACATTCTATTTAAATATTAAAACATGACATTAGCCCTTTTAAAATTGTCCTTTAATACCACCTTGAAGTCATGAATCATATACTGATCATCACATTTATCCAATTTTGTGTCCATCATTTGAATTCTTCAGATAGCATAGGAGTTTGTGAAAGACTGGCCAATAGCATTACCCACGATGTTGGCTCATCCACATGCTAATGGCAAAGACCATAAGCAACTGGCATCCTCTTTCTGATCTGTTTTTCACTTTCCCTTACATCAATGATTCTGCTTAACCTTCACACATTAGAATGAAATGCAGAGGAGAGGAGGCATCTTTAAAAACTATGAGTGCCAGAAAAGGACTTGAATAGACATATCTCTAGAAAGGACGTGCAAATGG
Source organism: Galeopterus variegatus (assembly GCF_000696425.1). Classification (NCBI taxonomy): domain Eukaryota; kingdom Metazoa; phylum Chordata; class Mammalia; order Dermoptera; family Cynocephalidae; genus Galeopterus; species Galeopterus variegatus. The sequence continues at coordinate 26,429 of NW_007738076.1, forward strand.
CCAACAAGCACATGAAAAGATATTCAACATCATTAGTAATTAGGGAAACACAAATTAAAACCACAATGAACTATCACTTCACACCCACTAGGATTTCTACAACTTGAAAAAAAGGAAAGAAAATAGGTGTTGGAAGGATGTAGAGAAATTTTAACCCTGTTCTCTGCTGGTGGGAAAGAAAAATAGTTCAAGACTGTGGAAAGCAGTTTGATAGTTCCTCAAAAAGTTAAAAACAGAATTACCATATGACCCAGCAATTCCACTGCTACATATGCAGGAGTACTTTAAAAAGTTCATGGGAAAATAGAATGAAAAGGTAACATGAATCTTTCCATGAACTTTTTGCAGTACCCTCAGATACCTAAAAGAATTAAAAATAGTTACTCGAACAAACACATGTACACACATGTGCATAAAAGCACTATTCACAGAAGCCGAAAGGTGTAAATAACTCAAATGTCCATCAACAAATGCATTGATAAACAAATTATGGTATATCCATAGTGTGGAATATTATTCAGCCATAAAAAAGAATGAAGTACTGATACACGATACATCATGATGAACCTCAGGAAACATTATGATAGGTAAAAGAAGCCAAACACAAAAGCCACATATTCTATGATTTCATTAACACAAAATATCCAGAATAGGTAAATCCATAGAGACAGAATATTGGTGGTTGCCAGGGGCTAGGGGAGGAGAAAAATGGGGAGCATCTGCTAAACAGGTACATGGTTTTCTTTTAGGGTGATGACAATATTTTAGAATGAGATAGAGGCAGTAGTTGCACAATACTGTGACTATACTAAATGCCACTAAATTTTTCACTTCAAAGTCATTAATTTTATATTATGTAAATATCACATTAATTTTTAAAAAGGGGGGAGGGAAAAAAAAACCCAGGATGCCTGGTTCCCACCCTGGATGTAGTAAATAAAAATCTCTTAAAGCCCAAGATTCAGTAATTTTTAAAGTTTCCCTGGTGATTTTATTGTCCAGCAAGGGTTGAACTGAGCCTGTGGTTGTATCTTTATTAAGATGACTAGCTAGATACTCAAAGTCTCAATGATTTGGATTTTAAAAATTACCTTTTTTTTGACCATTTATTCAAAAAATTAAAATAGAATCTATAATGTGCATCATACCCTCTGGTACTTTGGGCAGGTATTTCTTAAAAAAAGAAAAGATGAAGAGAAAGCTAATTTTTATTGCAAGCCCTTACTTAGCACAAGAGCTTTTTATTAAATATTATATGAATGAGTCCCACAGTAGCTCTGGGAGACTCTATCAATCAGGAAAAGGAGTCTCAGTAAGTTACTTGATTTCACTAGGGTCAACCATCTGCTGAGAGACAAAGCAGGGATCATATTCAGTTCTTAAGTGTGTAACTAACATCGTGAGACTCCGGATATGAAGGGAGATGCTCACCGACTCAGGATCAGATAAGTCCCCATGAACTGTGGATGGAAGCAGGAGCTTTGGAGCAAGACAGACCTGGATTAAAACTCCAGATCTGCCATTTATTCATCAGCCATATGACAGGAGCTGGGCTAAATAACCCAGGGTTCCTCATCTGTTCAATGGGGTAATAATTCCTACCTACTTAGTTATCGTATGGATTACATGAGGTAATGTCTGCAAAGCACTTGGCACGGTGCACACCCTTGTATGCACTCAATAAACAGCACCTCTTATTAATTTCAATTTTGCTTTACTAATACTCTGTACTGCTGTTAGTACTAGCGAGGGAAGGATGAACTCCGACCCACCAGCCATCCCTTTTCATACCTGGCAGTAACTGTCATCAGAACTGTATCCCTAACCATTCCATTTACTTTCCTCAGGGCAGCCTAATGCTATTGTTCTCTCCTATTGTTCTATCCAAATGCTAATTTCTGAAATACTTTAAAAATTTTAAATAGCAGAATTTACTGGCACAAGTTGATCATAAATTCAACAGACATAAGCACTAAAGAAATGCATCTATTTTAGGGAAACAAGCTAATTCTAGTCTAATTTTGTTCATTCTTACAAGCATACTTTTTTTCGTCTGTGAACAGATGAATTTTATTGTAGGACTCAAATTTTATTTTCTTATTAAAGTTTCTCGTTTTGATTTTTTTTTTTTTTGAGATGTGCTAGAGGACACATTCCAAGAAGCAAGAGTGTAATTATAGATTTAGCATCTCCTGTATGGCCTGACAGAAGTCTACCATCACTTAGGAAGCCATTACAGCATATACTTAATGTCAGCTTGATAGAAAAAAGCACTTTCATAGATTCTGCTTGATTGACACATTTGAAATGACATCAGTTTCCAGCTTTAAAACCCACTGTTATTAGGTCTCTGTTGCTATTTATGTTGGAAATATGTGCACGTGTGTCAAAACAATATATCAACTTTGCTGATTGGCTGCATCTAGATTCGGTTTCCAAGGGTAACTGAACAATTGCTTTTAGTCTTTCCTAAACTGCTGCTTGTTTTTTGTTGTGTTTTTTTCTTTTTAATTCTTGGGGTTTTCAGGGATTTTTTGTCACCCCAGAGCAAAAATAAAGGAATTTTGTTTGTCTAGGGAGAAAACAAATACATATTGTCTGTATGAGTTAAAAGCAAATTTAAACACAAAGGGTATAGTTGTTACACATGTACATTTGTATAGCCATCTATCATAGATACTGTGACAGTCCTAGTTCTTAAGCCTGAGTGAATCAGGAAAAGACCATCTTCACTTCCAAATGATGCAGTAGACACCCTTCAGGTTCAAGGTCCTCTCTCTTGGCAGAAGGCAAACTTCACACATTCTTCATTGAAGAATAGTACATGAGAGAAAATAATATGTCTTCAAAGCATTGCACCATTTTTCCTGCATTATTGACTGGGCAGAGGGTCATGAGGAAATCTTTATTGATTACGAATTCCAAGTCCACCCTCTGGACTTCTGAAAGATGGAGAAAATTGACATGCATACTCACATATGTATATAATATGCCTACAAATTAACCAGACAGATTCTTTTGTATAATCTGCCTTATTTTGTTGTGTTAATGGCTCTCAAACTTTACTGGAGTATTTTTGAGAAAGGTCTTGGACATGACCTGCAAATAGTTGGGTTCATTAGGCCTGGGGTGGGGCCCATGAATTTGCATTTTAACCAATGATTCTAATGCAGGTAGTCCAAAATTCACACATTAGGAAATAATGCTTTGCTTTGTACTTTCCAAACACATTCTTCCCTAAAACAATTGAGCAAAGGCTCCTATTATGAATAGTCCTGTGCTTAGGTGAAATATGCAAGCACCCACACGGGAAGATTCTCCTGGAAGGCACTGTGTTCCCCAGCCCTCACATCTGTCCCTTCCCTCAAAATAACTCAGAATGTACCTGCTTGATGGCCTTTTCCATCAGTTTTACCAAAGTTTAAGACTTTAAGACAATGTTCTTGGGAGATATAACACCTCAGATTACGATCTATCATTCTCCCTTGAATGTATTGGAGGTTTTGGTTTGATGGAGATGGAAGAGAAAAAAA
>NW_007738076.1:30781-31285 GCF_000696425.1 Galeopterus variegatus
CTATCATTCTCCCTTGAATGTATTGGAGGTTTTGGTTTGATGGAGATGGAAGAGAAAAAAAATAAGAAAACTGAATACCTGTATAATGGGTTATGAGATTATGTGAATTATGACCACCCAAAATTCATATGTTGAAGTCCCACGACACCTTATTTGGAAATAGAGTCTTTGCAGATGTAATTAGTTAAGATGAGGTCATTAGCCTGGTCCCTAATCCAATTATAACTGGTATCCTCATAAAAAGGAGAAATTTGAACAGAGATAAATCCATAGGGAGGGAAGACAATGTGCACACGAAGGGAAAACACCTTCTACAAACCAAGCAGAGAGGCCTGGAGCAGATCCTTCTCTCAAAGACCTCAGAAGAAACCAACTCTGACGACACCTCGATTTTGGATTTCTAGCCTCCAGAGTTGTGAGACAATAAATTTCTGTTGTTTAAGACACCCCGTTTGTAATGTAGCTTTGTTACAGCAGCCCTAGCAAACTAATACACCTGAGAGA
>NW_007738076.1:33010-43551 GCF_000696425.1 Galeopterus variegatus
CACATGCAGACTCGCCGCTCACTGGCTGAGCGAGGAGCGGGGGCACCACTGAGGGTTGCAATCCCGTAGCCGGCCCCGGTCCAGTACAGGCGCAACACTGAGGGTTGCGATCCGTTGCCGGTCACGAAAAAAGACAAAAAAAGACAAAAAAAAAAAAAGAAGGTAACCCAGGGTTTCTTGGGGCCACCTGCCCAGGGTAGAGAGGTCTATGTTCATCTTACCACCTACTGATGTCTGCTTCTGCGGTGCAAGAGCTCCGTCAGTTTTCAGTCTGGGTGAGTCAACTGTGCCCAAGGGAGTAGCACTAATTCCACAGGGTGAAGAAAAGCCCCTGCTGGAGGCAGATAAGGACAAAGTGTACAAGTCCATCTACCTCCCCTGTACCCACTGCCCAGAGGGGCCTTGACCATAACCACTTTCCTCATGAAATGCTCACAGTGTCTGCTAATGCCTGGCTCACAACGGGTGATCAAAACATGCTGTTTGAATGAGTGAACAAATGAACTTCCATGAGATCCATTATAATAATCTTCTCTCTGTCCTAATCCTCTCTCTTGGTCTGACCAAAATCTAACACGACCTCCAAAACCCTGTAAGCCTCAGTTTAAGGAAAGATGAACTGTCTTTCCAGGCTCTTCTTCCCAGTCCCTGAGAGGAAGGTGACGTGGTCAGATGGAATGTGCAGACACTCTGGTGTTGGTCAAATCTGGGTTCAAATCCTACTCCACATTTGGGACTTCTCTCAGCTTTATACATCTTTGCTGACAAAATGGAAATAAATTTCCAGAGATCATTTTGAGGGCAAAAGGAGATATGCTTAAATCCCTAGTACAATGTCTGAAAGTAAGAACTTAATAGATATAATTCCCCATCCCTCAATGTGGTCTAACATGTAATTCTTTCACCATCTCTCCAAAATTAAAGATTACCACTGATTTTTACATATTAAAAATGCAGAGAAAAAAGATTAATTATTCAAATCCACATATTTTATGATAGAGCGTTTGGGGAATAAAGTGATAAAGCTAATAAAATATATTTGTATGTCAAAAATCATATTATATTTCAGAAATAAATAGACTTGCTTAATCAGGGGAGAAATAGACTTGCACCAAAACACAAACCAATAATACAAGAACAGTAAAAGAAACAAGACAACCAGAACAACCAAACAGATTAATTTAAAATGAATCTAGGCATTGACCTTACACACCTTTTGCAAAAAATTAACTCAAAATGGATCATAGGCCTAAATGTAAAATGCAAAACTATAAAATTTCTAGAAGATAACATGGGAGGAACTCTAGGTGATTTGGGGGATGGCAATGAGTTTTTAGATACAATACAAAATGCACAACCAATGAAAGAAAAAATTGATCGGTTGGACTTTATTAAAATTAAAAACTTTCGCTCTGCAAAAGACATTGTTAAGTGAATAAAAAGCTACAGACTAGGAGGAAATATCTGCAAAACAGATATCTGATAAAAGACTTGTATCCAAAATATGCAAAGAACTCTTAAAACTCAACAATAAGAAAACAATCCAATAAAAAATGGGCAAAAGATCTGAACAAACACCTCACCAACAAAAATATACAGATGGCAAATAAGTATTTGAAAACATGCTCATAGAGAATTGCATATTAAAACAATAAGATACCACTACATACCTATTAGAATAGTGAAAACCCAAAACAGTGACAGCACCAAATGTTGCTGAGGATGTGGAGCAATAGGAACTCTCGTTCATTGCTGGTAGGAATGCAAAATGGCACAGCCACTTTGGAAGACAGTTTGGCAGTTTCTTACAAAGCTAAACATAGTCTTACGATATGATCCAGCAATCGTACTCTTAGGTATTTACCCAAATGAGTTGAAAACATATGTCCAGATAAAAAACTGCATGCAAACTTTATTGTAGATTTATTCATAATTGTCCAAAATTGGAAGAAACATAGATGTCCTTTAATAGTGAATAGATAATAATTATTAAAGGACATTCATATGTTAAAATATTATTCAGCAATAAAAAGAAATGAGCTATCAAGCAATGAAAAGACATGGAGGAACCTTAGGTGCATATTGCTAAGTGAAAAAAGCCAGCCTGAAAATGTTACATATGGTACGAGTCCAACTATATGACATTAAGGAAAAGGCAAAACTATAGGGACAGTAAAAGAAAAATCAGCGAGTGCCAGGGGTTGTGGCCAGGGAGGCGGGGGAAGGAATGAATAGGTAGAGCACAGGAAGATTTTTAGGGCAGTGAAACTATTCTGCATGATACTGTAATGGTGAATATGCTTAATAAAAACATTATGCTTTTAGCAAAACCCATTGTATTAGTCTGTTTCTTAGCTTATAACCAAATACCTGGAACTCGGTGATTTATAAAGAAAAACAAAATTTATTGCTTACAGTTTCTGAGGCTGGGAAGTCCAAAGTCCATCTGGTGGTGGTGACAGTGACCCAAGGGTCTCACATTGCAGGATGGTGGAAGCAGAGAGAGCAGAGACAGAAAGGCAGACTCTCCTCGTCTTTTAAAGCCCTCAGAACCACACCCCTGACCACCATTTTTAATCCATTCACTACTGCACGGTCCTACAATCTAATCACCTCTTCAAGGCTCCACCTTTCAATTACTATAATAGGATTTCCCACCCTCTTAACGGTCACTGTGGGGGGCCAAGTTTCTAATACATAAAACTTGGGGGACACAATTCAAGCTTCAGTGAGTTTGGGGGGACATAATTCAATCCACTACACCCGTAGAACTATGCAACACAAAGAATGAACCCCCATATAAACTATGGCCTTTAGTTAACAATAATGTATTGATATTGGCTCATCATTTGTAATAAATGTACCACACCAATGCAAGACAATAATAGCGAAAACAGGGGCAGAGAAGGAGAGGAAGAATATGGGAACTTTCTGTACTTTCTGCTCAATTTTTCTGCAAATCTAAAACTGCCCTAAAAAATAAAACCTGTTAATTTTAAAGAAAGAGAGAGAAAAGCCAACTGGAACCTATAAAGTTTAATTGTTTGTCTGTTTTGCATAATTTCAATCCCAGATACATAATACGGTTTGCCGCACTTTGAGGGAATAAGAGCTAATACAAGATTGTCACTCAGTAAGTTACCAGAAAGGTAGGCAGGCCACCAGACCACTCCCCAGGTTATACAGCATAACATGGTAATGCAGTGGGTGGATGCGGAGGCCTGGTACAAACCCAGAAGTAGACACTCCTCTAGGACTGTCTAGCTGTGGGATAGACAGCCCTGGGTGAGTCAATGAGGAAATGAGAGCACAGAGTTGGGCTGCATATGAGACCTTCCAGGGACCTGAGATTCTAATGAGGCCACCGCTGGACACACCTACATATGGAAAACTTGGCCTGAGATGGGCAGAAGTTGACTCTGCTGGTGTCCATGTGAACAGGCAGGGGTAAAGGGATCCTGGCGGGCTGCTGCTGAGACACATTTTCCTGCCCTTGCCTCCCCATGGGGGGCTGGGCCTGCCCAGAGTTGGGGGTAGAGCAAAGTGCCAGTAAGGCAGAGTTTCACACCTGAGTTTCTCTGAGCCCAAAGCCCTTGCACTTTCTGTTGCACTGACTCTCAATAATTTTCTTCTTTGGGGCTCTGTCCTGAGCCTTCTGTGTTTCTCTCTACACAACCACCAACCTACACAAGTGAGGCCCACACCTCTCTGAAGCTCTCCATTGTTTTTTTTTTAATTTAACATTCATTTATCAAGCAATAACTTTGTGCCAAGCACTGTGCTAAGTGTTGGAGATACTGAAAGAGGAATAAGATTAGATTGAACTATCTCACAGTCTAGTAATAGAAACTTGTTAACTATAGTGGAACAAGATAGTAAGTGCCATAAACAAAGGTAGAAAAAATTTCTTGGAACTGGAACCACCAAGTACTTTGAGCTTTACAAGTATTGTGAAACTGTATGAAGGTCTACATTGTCTACTCTGTTTTAGTACTTCTCTACCTTGCTTTTTTGCCAGTGCCTCACATTTAAAATTCTTTTCAAACCTCTCCCGCCTATTCATATTCTTCAGCCTTTTGCTTCTACCTCAAGATTGCTAATTCTTGTTGATTTTCCAATTCAGTCAAACTGCTAGACCAATGTATGTACATTCATCCAACATAGTCCCTGTGATTCTTCCATCTGCAAAAAGAAAAATAAAAAGGAGAAATGAGCTTTACCCAAGGCACAGTGTCATTAAGCAGGGGAGGTCACCAACGTGCAACCTCATGGCCTTACTCTAAAAGGAGGGTAATGTGGCCAGAAATAAAATGATGACATAGAGTCTAGATGAGGGAGCCAGCCAGTCCCCTCCAAGAGGGAGAATCAGATGCTTACAGCTTCCTGTTTTCCATGTTTCCAAGGGCAGGACATATTAAACATTCTTGTATTGGTCCTGGGGACAATTGCTATGGGTCAAATGTGCTCCCACAAAGTTCATGTGTTGGAAACTTGACCCCCACTGTAACAGTGCTAAAAGAGTGGGAAATCCAACTATGATAGTTGAAAGGTGGGGCCTTCAAGAGGTGATTAGATTGTGAGGACTGTGCCCTGGTGAATGGACTGATCCATTCATGGAGTAATAAGCTGATGGTTTAATGAGTTGTCATGGACATGGTTCTGATGGCTTCATAAGAAGAGAAAGTGAGGGCTGGCCTGGTGGTGCACTGGAGAGTGCGCCGCTTGGGAGCATGGCGGCACTCCCGCCGAGGGTTTGGATCCCATGTGGAGACCAGTTCCCGCTCACTGGCAGAGCGCGGTGGGGGAGCAACACTGAGGGTTGCGATCCCGTTGCCGGTCCCCAGTACGGGTGCGACACCGAGGGTTGTGATCCCGTTACCGGTCAGTAAAAAAGACAACAAGGAAAAAAAAAAAGAAGAAGAGAAAGTGAGAAGGTTTACTCACTCTTGCTTACTCACTCTAGCCCATTCTCACCACGTGACACCTCCATTGCTGTGGAGAGTCACCGCTAAGAACAGGGCCCTCACCTCCCCTGGACTGTGGACTTCCCAGCCTCCAGAACTGTAAGAAGTATATTTTATTTCCTTATAGATTACCCAGTTCTGGGTATTGTGTTACAAGAATAGAAAAGGACTAATATAACAGCCTATCACCAAATGCCTCACCTACCTGCTCCTCTACATTCGTCTTCTGCTGCTGTCCAAATTCCCAATCTGCATTCTCATAACACCATGGAGGGAATTCTCCTCACAGCTACACTACAGTTTCCTGGCTTTCTGCCTCAACGCATGCCTTTCCTCCCCTCCTGGAATCCCCAAACTTTCTTCTTCACCTGCCTTGACTTCTACTCAGTCTTCATCTGGCCAGGTTCCTAGCTCCAGAGGTCTTTATCCTCAAGCATCTTCATCCCCACGCAGCCTTCTCTACATTCTCTTTGTACTGGCTTAACCTGTTTGCAATTCTGATCCTCCACTAGACTGTGAGCAACTTAAAGTCAAGGGAATTTTGTCTCTCCATCTCTACTGCCTAGCATGGTGCCTGGAATTTTGTAGGCAACAATATGTTTGTACCACTGTCTCCTTCCTTTTGTGCAAATATATGTGCAGCCATTTACTCTGCATTTGGTGGCTGTACTTAGTGTTGTCATTCCTCAGCTTTCTCAGCTGGGAAATGGGGATAGTAATACTTACCATATAGGTTTGTTGTATGATTTGAGTGAGTAGGAAGACAGACAGACAGAGTTTTGAATAATACTTGACACATATTGGTACGTATTAACTATTACTATCAGCATTATCAGATTTGTAGTCCTTGGCCAATAGGCTCTTGGTTTCCTACAATACCTTCCTCAGGATTACCACGATACTTGCTTGGATTTCTCTGACTTCCAGGTTATTCACATTAAGTGTCTGATACTGACCCTTAGTGTACAGATCTGCTGACACCAGCTCTAAGCCACAGGGGGATTTGGTGATTTAAATAAATAGAATCATTGTACCCTAGACAAAACCACAAACTTTCTCTTGAATATCAGTTGTTATTAAAGAAGAGCTAGTTGTTTATAAGGGGAGAAATACCCATCAGAAAATAAACAAAAAAGGGGAAAAAGAAGAAAATTATGTCATTATTCATAATGACCTTGGAAAGATAAACATGTTTCTTAAAAGGAAAATTAGTGAGGCTGTTAATTTTAGAAGGTTGTGTTCAAAATGCTGAATTTCTTTAGAGTGACACAGTTGTTGAGAAGAAAAATGCTAAGGGGAAGAAAAAAAAACTTAAAACAGAAACAAAAACAAAAAAACCTAGCCAGGGAACTGCAAGAAACTCAAGCCAATATGTAGCTTGCATCTGCTGGCAAGACCCTCATCAAAGAAGGAAATAAGATACAAAACTGAAATTGCTATTCAGGGAAACTTGATAAACAAAATAATCCATTCAATATAGCAGATGTCTGTACAATAGTGTGTGCCATGACTAAAATATCTGACCCACCCACCTACCCACTGGCAGTGCTACCAAAAACATCAATTTAAACTGGGCAACCTGAAACGTAAAGAATAAAACTGGCTATAACTACAACGTCAGCAAAATACATTCAGGCTGAAAACAATGAAAATATTCAAAAGGCATCATCTAAAAACGTACTTAGAAATGTTATGTTCTCTCTCCTCAGCCCAGGTACATATTCCGTCCTTGTGACATTTTTACTCCTAGTTCAGTTGATCAGTTCCGTAATTCTAACAAGATAACAGATGCTATGCTCAATCTAGCTCACCTAAAGAGATATTTGTTACCTCTACTGTATTCCAGGCCCTGTGGTAGTTACTGGAAATGCTAAGGCAGATGTGCCATGTCCCAGATCCTGAAGCATTTGCACTCCAGTGCTATTTATATCTGCTTAGCAGTAAACCGAAGCAAGCATTACCTTGGGATGTATTTGAGTCTTTGCAAATCTGTAATCACCAGATGAATGATTCGTGCTAATCTGTTTGGAAAAAAATTATGGTCAGAACTTTCTGCACTACCAAACTTCCATTAAGCACATACATGCCACATAGTTTAAGGTTGCCACTATAAATTGGTCTAAAAGATTTAGTATAACAAAAGAGAAACTTTATCACTTTGTCACCCAAATCTGATCAATAGGAAAGTTACTTATTATTTTTAATGCTTTCACGTACAAAACTGAATGTTTGAACAATGGCTTTTTATATTCACTGTGCCTGTCAGGGATACTGTAAATATCACCAGGGTGAAGCAATGTTGTACTTCACAAAAAAAAGACAAAACCCAATGTACAAATGAAAACTGTCAAAAAAATTAATCCTTACATTTCCCTGTTGGCTAGCTTCAGAATTAGCTTCTGATGGGCCTCTGAAACAACGAATAAAAATGCTCCAACAAAAAGGACCTTAAGAGGAGATGAACGTTCATTGCACGGTATTTCTGACAGCTTGTCCCTGAGCAAAGCAACTGGCGTCCCAGGGGACTCATTCAACATTCATTTGAATCATGGGGAAAGAGACCCAGTTTGGAAGATGTTTTTCTGGAGTACAGAGGGGGACTTTGATCCTAGCTCAGATAACAGCTGCTCTCCCTGAGAGGATTTTCTGGTGGCTCTGTCCCTCAGGCCAGGTAAGTCTCAGGGGAGGTGTCTAATTGACCTCAAAGCTCAGCCAAGCAACTGATACCTGAGGGAGGGTCTTTGAGTGGGCAACAGGGCCTGGCATCGAGTGTTATCGTTCCGTCGGCCTCTCTCCTGGCTGGAGACAGAGCACACAGGAAAGGGACTCCTAAAGGGAGTCAAGTCTCACCTTGATTTTCCCCCCATTGTAAAATTAAAGGAAGGCAGAAAGCCAAAATACCATGATAGATTTTAGTCTCTGCCATTGTGTTTTCTCACCATTCTGGAATTATAACCAAGTGTTTCCTTTGAAATTCCTGACCCCTAATTTTTAAATACAGAAACAAAAGTGAGTATGTATGATTAATCTCTTAAAAGAAAATAAAATGTGTCTTATAGTTAATAAAGTAGGCACACAGGAATACAAGACTACATCACTTTGTAGGAAACCACTTTTCTTTTGAAATTAGGTGGATTTGCGAAAAAATTGGAGTATCCCCTTTAAAATGTAAGTGATTAATCTAAATATTGACGCAGACACTGTGAGGTAAAGTGATGTCTTTGCCATTGCTGTATTTATGATATAGTACATCAAGGGAATCACTGAAGTTACAAAGACATTAAAAAAAAATCAATTTAATGATAGTTGAATATCAAATAGATCTCCAGCCATCACAAAATTATCCTGCCACTTGTAATTTGATAAGCCTTTATTTATCTTTCATTCATGTACTCATTTAATAAATATTTATTAAGCATTTATTATGAGCAAGGCATTGTTTTAGATACTGTAGGGAACAAAGATATCTATGACAGTCCCTATAGCTAATGGGAGGATTAAGACTGTACGTGGTAGAAAACAATGAATGCTATAGAGATGCCATGAACAAGAGGACTTAAATCTCTCAATGACCACCAGACCCATGAACAGTTTTGGTTCCAGCTATTAACTCAGTTAAATGCTAATTTCAGGATACAGGTTATTTAGCCGATCTCCTCCCCCATCACAAAGGGGGAAACGGGCTGCCATCAGCCCACAGAGAGAGGCTAGCACCCTCCACAGATTTATGAAGGCAAGTGAAGGCAGTTTGCCTGTCTTTCTCACCCTCCTCTCCTCTTCCCACCTTTATTCTCAGATGTCAAGTGTGGCATTGCTGCAGAAAAGGAAGCTGGGACAAGAAGAGAAGGAAAAGCAGTTCTCTGGTCTTCTTCAAGCCATCCTACATTCTTGGGCAAACCACCCTGGCTCCCCCAGGAATATGTGTTTGAGGACCCACCATCTGAAGGGAAGTCTTAACAAGCCGAGAGCCAGAGCCTTGATGCGGGAAAGAGAGGTATTTTTTCTTTGTCTCAAGGAGGGCACCTTCCTTTGAGACCTCTGAGGCTGAAAATGTTGTCATTAATAAGAACTATTTATAATCATTCAGTGTGATGGGAATGTGTGTAAAATATAAAAATGTGTAGAAAACACAAACTCCACATGTGATAGGTTTCATGTTTTAACTCAATGTAAGGAAAATATAGGAAAATGGTCAGGGCTCCCTCAGATGTTCAGAATCTTGCCAAGCATTTGATATCCATATGCACATGCATCCAGGTGTTTCTTGCTTATTGTCCAATGTAATTGAGCATGTGCAGCCAGGTGTTCCTGTGTTGTCTGACTCGCACTCAGGTGTCCTGGGTTATGAATTTAAGTATAAAGGACGAGTGGCTCTGATCCATGATGCCCCCCGCTCCCTCTGGGATGCTAGGGGGGCCACGGGGAGGTTGCTACTGCTGCTGGAGGCTGTTGCTGCAAGCTGTTGCTGCCAGGGCCCCCGGGACCCTCTGGGAGGCCACCCCTGCTGCTGCTGCTGCTGCTGCTGCTGCTGCTGCTGCTGCTGCTGCTGCTGCTGCTGCTGTGGAAGCTGAGGACTGAGCTCATGTCATATGCCAATGGCTCCTGGGATCTTTCCCAATTACCTAGCTCATGGGCCTGCCTGTTACGGGTCTGGCCACCCAGCCAGGCGTATGAAGGTTCTGGTGACCCAGCCAGGCCTATGAGGGGTCTGGTGATGAAGCCTGGCATGTAGAGGGTCTGGTGACACAACCTGGCATGTGAGGAGTCTGGTGACCCAGCCTGGCATGTGAGGGGTCTGTGACCTAGTCTGTATAACGGGTTTGAAGGGTCTGGGGCCTTAACCCTAACCCGACAATACAATTGGCTATGGCATCACGATTCCGACAGTTAGCCCTAGCCAGACACTGAGTAAGTCAGTAAGACATGTTGCAGTGTGTGCTGGGCCCCTGTTCAATAGTTCTGCTTTCTTTGAAAGAGGAGATTTTTGTCACTTAAAATCACAAGAGGGAGAGACCCACATTCTTCCTCTCACTTTTATACCAATTACCAGATGTGTCAATTCTTCCTCCTTTTTCTTTCCTCTTTTTCACACTTTGGATTGCCCATGATAGGATTCGATTAGGAAATCTACTTTGTGCCTAGGCTTGTTCATTCCTGTGACTTAACTTGTATTCTTTACCTTTTTTACTTCTATCTTTTTATGAGGATTTTACATTTCCCCCTTTCTGTAATTATACTTCTTCTGAAGACTTTCAGTATAAATATCTTAAAATCCCTACATCATAGTGCTTTTCCATGTAGGTCCATCTACCTATATCACCTATATCTATATCTACACATCTATATATATATTTATATCTATATTTATATTGATATACATACCTACTTACCCATCTTGCATGCTGGGTTGGCAGTATCAACGTTATCCTGTATTCATTGTGGAGTCCTCTTGTTCTACAGCCAACCAGAACAATCTTACTCGTTTTCAAGAGATATCCTGGCCTTTTTCTTGCTTTCCCTTTCCTATTTTTTGGCTCACTTAAAAAATTTTCTTTTCTCCTCTTCATTATTACCATC
>NW_007738076.1:47064-47276 GCF_000696425.1 Galeopterus variegatus
CGGCCTTGGCGCTACCAGTGCCATACTCTCCCGAGTGAGCCACGGGGTTGGCCCAAAAATATTAATTTTAAAAAAACTGTTCATTATTCATCCAAGATATCCAGAATTCCCCATTATTAAGTCTTCATTTAATATAAATAAATACTAAATAAAGTACCATTTACTAAATGCCTAAATGCTATACCCTTTACACCAGAGCCTATAGGATGTGT
>NW_007738077.1:0-25500 GCF_000696425.1 Galeopterus variegatus
CAGGCGGGCGGGCGGGGAGCTTTCGGGCTTCACCCCACAAGTGGGGCTGGGCTGGGGGTGACTCACAGAGCTCACAGAGTTGGGCCGGTCTGGCATGTTCCACTCTGTTTCTGTGCCGTCTCTGCTGGCTTACTTGGCCTTTGTTGTCTGGGCTGCTTGCTCGTACCCGCAGCAGGGCTTGGGCGCTCTCAGGATTCTTCTTTTGTGTCGGCCCTAAAACCTCGAACCTGTTGTTGCTTGTTTGTCATTGTAGGATCGTTGTTGAAAGAATTATTCATTTTTTGTTGCTCTTGGAAATGCAATTAGTACTCTTGTATCACAGCGCACACTTCTCAGAATCGCGCTGTCTCCTGGCACGGCCACTCCAGACCCGTCGCCATCTTGGAATGGAAACAGTTTCAACTTAATCTCTTGCAAGTTGTCATAAGAATACTTATACTTTCTTTAACTACACAGTGATGCAATTTTTCTAAACCAGGACATTTGAACTAACATAAAACACTTATGGAACTTTTTATTATTTTATTGATTTCTTGATTTTTGAGGTATCATTTCACTCGTGAACATTGTTAGTCTATACTTTCAAGGTGAAAAATCATTCTGTTTTTGACAGAAGATGGAATCAAATTAGGAATTCAGTAATGCTTCTTTCTCTCTGTCTTCTGTTTTTATTAAACATTCTGTGCCATGAAGACAGGATCCTTTTCAGATTTCCTGTTTTTATTACACACTTGAACATTTTTGTTCATCGTATCCTTTTTTTAAAAACATTTCAAAATATGCTTTTAGTACTACCTTTTTTACAAAAAACATACATTTTTATTTATACATATTAATAGGGTACAGAGTTGACTCTCAGTATTTGTGTACAGTATGTGATGATCAAATCAATACCATTAACATGTTCATCATTACAAATCATAATTACTCCCTAGTCCCCTTTCCCACCTCTAGTAACTATGTCAAGTGAAATGAGCCAGACATTCTATCCTTTATTATATGGCCTTCTTTCTCTCTATTTAAAAAAATTAGAGGGCCGACCCCGGGGCACACTCGGGAGAGTGCAGCGCTGGGAGTGCAGCAGCTCTCCCACCACGGGTTCGGATCCTATATAGGGATGGCCCTGGTGCGCTCACTGGCTGAGCGCGGTGCGGCCTTTCACAAAAAAAGACAAAAAATAAAAAAATAAAAATAAATTTAAAAATTAAGAAATTTTTATCTACACATGAGGGCTTCTAGTGATGCAATTGACTTTCTTTCATTATTTTGGCCTTAATTAATAGGAGTTATGCATATTACTCATTTTCAGCAATTTATTTTCTTAATATTAAAAAATTTCCTTGAAAATAAAATTATTTTATTAGAAATTTCAAATCTTTGGGGACCAATTTGTTTACTAAAATCCCCTGTATATAGCCTGAATTTTAATACTATGGAGAATTTGACAGTTCCAATTTATAGAGAAGGAAATTCCTTAAGTAGGTTATTTAATTTTGCTATTAAAAACTTAATTTTAGGCATATTTGCAATTTCTGTATCAATCTAGTCTCTCTGAGATCTTAGTTGCTTCTACTAAAGGATAAACTGGTAAACTTCTCAACTAACCTCCTTAACTAATTAGTTCAATGTCAACAACTGAATTAACTTCGCTATATCTCAGAGTAACATTCAGTATTGTTGTGAAGCTGAGGTGCCCAGATTGCAGGCGCAACACTCGAGCAACATTTTAATTCTTAAGACATTAACTATAAAACAATTACTCAGTGAATTAAAAAGAAAACCTTGTAATTTTATATCAATTATCTGAATGCATTTTCATATTTTCTTTATAGGAAAAGGAAAGGGCCTCAACAAGAATTTTAATTATTTTTCCTCTGCCAATCTTTTGAATCAAACTGAATAATAGTAAAAATTGCACCTTTATCTGTCATTAAGGTATGGAAATGCAGATCCACATCAACTTACTCAGTTTCCCCATAAGCTAAAAATGAAGTCTCCTTATTGAGCAAATGTTATCTTCTGAATAACTAAAGACGTAAAACAAAAAATTTAATGTTTCATACATGCAACTTTATTTGACTCAAAATTTCATTCTTCATGCTGTCCTCATTTCAGGGCCTCTACAAAATATACAGTGAAGCTAAATTTTATTTGTTTATTTTTCAAAAAGTAATTTATGGAATAGGAAAAATCATCTCGATTAAGCAAAATACAAATCAGATTATTCACTCTCCATTCTTCTACATTAAACTTTGATACAGAATTATAAAATAGAAGTTCAGATTTTTATAACTCTAAGCACCAGTAGAAACAATTTACCCCTATGTTTCTTGAACTTATTCCCTCATCAGTGTAAACCAGTATATTCAGTAAAATATACACACTTGAGCTTCTTCAATTTGATTTGTTAGGCTTTCTAGGCTACATTTTTTAACCACGACCTCAGGTGATTCTTATGATCAGACAAACTTGGGGAAATAATGATATAATTAAAGGTCCTCAGTTTATAGATAAGGAAGCTGAGACATGGACACGAACAGTGAACAGCCCACTGTTATATCTCAGAGCACATTCAGTATTGTTGTGCTCTGAGATATAACACAATATATACCAGCGATATAGTACCTAACCATCGGATGGCACAGCTGAAAGAAGTTAGGTTTCAATGGACCATTACTCTTTCTTATTTCTAAAAGCATTTTTATTTTGATGTTTTTGTCTTTTAATTTCTAAATGAGATAATTATTCATCTTCTTCGCTGGACTAGATTTTTTAATGATATTAGATGATTTGAACAAAAATGCACTGCATTATGTTTTCTTACTCGACAGGATATAGGTACTATTTATCTTTCTGATGCGAAACTACCCTAGTGACCCTGTCTTATGTGAGCCTAGATAGAGAGCTGATCAAACATCTTGTAACCTCTGGGAGCTTTGATAGGTATACTCGGGAATTCAGGGAGGCAAAATAATTCCTTTGAAATTAATTAAAATTATAGATCAATTTTGTAGAAGTAAAAGAGAGCTCTTCATAGAGCTAATAAAATGTTATTAATGCATACATTTAAGAAGAGTGTTTATAATGCCTTTGTTCCAGGAACACATATGCTGTATTTGAAATAATTCAGAGATTTTCTTGGCCTACAGTGCAAAGATAACTAAAACACATTAGTGAAGCAGTATAGCTTTTGAGACAGATTAAAGTTTGAATTCTTACTCAGCCTCCTAATTACTATGTAGACTTGGGCAAAATCGTTTCACACCACATCTCAGTATTTTAAAAAATCAATTATTAAGATAATCCCACTTTTTTCATATCATTAATATAAAGATCAAGGTTAACATGGGAAGCGTCAAATATAACAAAGGAAATAATAATGATCTCAATAAATGGTAACTATTATTGCTGTTTACAAGCATATTATATGACTCTGAGTTAGACACTGAGAAAGTAAGGATGAATATGAAAGTCTCCTATTCTCAAGGCTAAGGAAAGGTTTGATCGGGAATATTAGAGTTAATACTGAGCCAGTGGAGGAAAAGGGGTTCTACACCTAACTTTAAAACTGTTGTCCACTTACGTTTTATTGAGACTAGAGACTACTTGTTTTTTTTTTTTTTTTCTTTTCCTTTTTTTTGTCTTTTTTTTTTTCGTGACCGGCAATGGATCGCAACCCTCAGTGTCGCGCCCGTACTGGACTGGGACCGGCAACGGGATCGCAACCCTCGGTGTTGCGCCTGCACCTTGCTCAGCCAGTGAGCGGGAACCGGTCTGTATGTGGGATCCAAACCCTCGGCGGGAGCGCCGCTGTGCTCCCAAGCGGTGCACTGTAGCAGTGCACCACCGGGCCGGCCCGAGACTACTTGTTTTATCAAACATCAGCTGAGAAAAGTTAAAAAGAGCCAGTACATATACCCATCCTGTGTTAAGTTTAACTGTCAAAATATAATCACTTAAGCTTATTTGGCTATGTATATTTTTTCCATGCAAAGTTAAATAAAATACAGATGTAGAAAAATATTTGAATTGAACAAATAGGTAGTAACACTTATGCCATAAATTTTGGTGTCTGACTGGTTATTATCAGTAACTTCTGAATGTTTAAGTCCTTTTCAAAAAATATTATTTATATGATAGGTTTGAATTATGTTTTTTCAAGTAGTAAGTATATAAAACATAAATCTATCCTCATTTGTGAATAAAATGCTTAGTTATTAGAGACATAAAAAGCCAGCATTCATATATATTCCTAATTATGTTGAATAATTTTCTTTAATCAGTGTGGATAATAAATAATTAGTCCATGATTCAGGAACAATGCTAGCATTTTAAATTCAAATTTAGTCTTCTTTCAATAAAAATAGGAAAAATCATAAACTATCAAAATATCTGTAAAACATTAAAATTCATCTACATATGAAAAAGAGTACTGGGGATATTTAAACCTACTTTTCATTTTTGATTATGTAATAGTGATCATCTTAATTCTCAAGGGGTGCACAATAATGTATTCGAGACACATATTAATTATAACAATTTTCGTGTTTTTCCAATCTATGTAATTAGAATATTTGTTGGAAGAGGCATTGAACATAAAGTTTTATTCTGAGATGAACATTTCTAGCTAATGTCAAACTACTTATAACCTTCTGAAAAACACTCAAAGAATATGACTTTGGCAGTATAATTGAGTGCTTCCATAATAAGGCTCAAGTAATAGGAAAATTAAATTTCCATCTTGTGCTTTCGGTAAAAAGCAGTTTGTAATAATCATTGAAAACTTAGTTTATATGGATTAAAATTTAATGTTAAACTCTAGCTGTTATTAAGTATTAAAGTTTTGAGAAAGTGTTAAATGGTGTTTTGGGGTTATTATTATGCATTACTAAATTATAATATTCTTTCCAAGCAATTACTAGGTGAAAAAGGTAATTTGATAAAACAACCAACATTTTTAACTTTGAAACTTTGTTGATTCTATCAATTACTTCAATTCAAAAAGAAAAAAATTTCATGGAAACTTTTAAAGAGAACATTATACATGTTGCTTGGCAAATTCTTCTTACTCTTCTGTGTCTCCTTAAATAATCACTATGTAGCAAAGACATCACACTCGCATATCAATGCCTGTGGGTTTCATAACATTGTGGAATTCCACTGAAATTTAATAGGAATTTTAGATCAGATCAGGTTTTCTGTAAAAAAAAAAAAAATGATGCTGATACCTTAACAGCCTATCAGATCGAATATAATATGTCAAGAGAACTATTATTACCCTTTGTATATTTCATGTCTTGTTGGAATGTGGAATGAAACCAGATTTTAGGTTTAACTAGCCTAAATTTTGAATTAATATCTAAATAATCAAAATGTTTTGCATTTTATATACTTTAATTTACTCTTTCTCTTTAACACAGGTATGTCATTTCCAACTTTTCTCAACCTATTCAAGTTTACAGATGGAGTTATTGGATAAGATTTAAAAGAACATTCAAAACTAATGTATGAGAAGGAAATATTTGTATGATATCTTTAGTAATGAGAATGAGCTACCCAGATAGTGTAACCTGTTAAGTAAATTAGCTGAAGTTTTGTTATCATAGTCTCTGCTAGGTAGTTGAATAGATGATAGATAGATATGTTATTAGATGTCCTCTATGTCTCCTGAGATCTTAATAAGAATGCTTTAAAAACTCAACTTCACACCTGCAGAAATCACAAACCACCCAATACACAATTTGACATTGCACATTAGGCATTCACATTCCCTAAATTCCCTTTAATTACTTAGCCATCTCCCTCTTCTGTCTCCTTCTTTTTAATTTCTTTTCCTCTTCTCCAGGAACAATGATCAAAAAATTGTTTTATATTCTTTTGTATTCCTTGTACCTCTGTCTTCAAGTCTTACCTCCAGGCAACTCACTAGTGTACTTTTCCAAAGGTATTTCCTCTCTGAGAAATGTTCTGGTGCTGGCTATAAAAATAATTCATTTAAATATTATATTCTATAACTAAATCAATATCAACATTAGTATTGATATTGCTGATAATATTTTGCATATTGTATTGGCTAAGAAGGTGAATTGTGAAATCAGAATACTGGGTTTAATTTGTAGCAGTACCATTTATTCATATAAGTTTTCTAACTTTTCTTGAACCCCATTTTCTTTATCAATAAAATGGGGAGAATAGTGATCATCTGTACAGTTGTTGCAGGATTGATGGTAAGGAGAGTTAGGTACTGTTTGCCCTCCCCTGTCCATCATAAGTACTCTGTTTTCTCAAATAAAAAAATAGAGGTAATATTAGCACCTGCTTCTTAAAGTTATTGTGAAGTATGAACAAATGTCTTTTATATACATGATGGAGTATTACTCAGCCATAGAAAAAGAATGAAATCCTGTCATTTGTGGCAACATGGATGAGCCTGGAAGACATTACATTAAGTGAAATAAGTGAGGCAAAGAAAGATAAATACCAGACGTTCTCACTCTTATGTGGGAGTTAAAAACGAGTTGAGCTCATGGAAGCAGACAGTAGGATTATGTCACTAGAGGCTGAAAAGGGGAGGAGAGAGTGTGGATAGGGAGAGGTTGGTTAACGGATATAAAACTACAGCTAGATAAAAAATAAGTTCTAGAGGTCTACAGTAACACTAGGCATCTATAATTAGCAATAATTTTTTGCATATTCTCAAATGGCTAGAAGAGAGGAACTCAAACGCTTTCATTGCAAAGGAACAACAAATGTTTACAATGATGAATATGCTAATTACCTGAATTTTATTATCACACATTGTATGCATGTATATAAATACAACTCTACACCCCATAAATAAATAAATACAATCATTATGTGTCAACTAAAAAAATAATTAATTAAATTTAAAATGCAAATAAAATGCTTAGCACAGTTCATGGTACGCAGTAGTGAGCAATATATTTTAGTGCTACGAAAATTAGTAATAAATCAACATCATTTTTATACACAATATCTATTTAATATATCTAGCAATTAATTGTTACAAATGATCATTACTTATGTTATTATTTTAATAATAGTTTACAAATAATATTAAACCAGATATTTCATCATTAACTGCCTTAGATACAAGCCTTTCTACTGAGTCTACATATTCAAACATAAGCATTAGCATTTATTTAATAGATAAATATGAAAATATCTAGGAAGAAATAATAGTCTCCTTTTCACAGTTCTGGAAGTCCAATCTATTATTTAATACTAAATTTCACATAAAGAAAAAATGATAAACTATAATTCTTGTCCACTCATCTGAATATTTCTAATAGAATGACATTCTTCTGGGATTGTCTTCATAGATTACTATTTCTTATATATACATATTTATATGTATTTTGATGAAGCTAATACAGGGAAGTCAGATAAGAAAAATGTATCAATCAGGATATTAAACTGAATCAAAATAATTAACTTAGAAAATTATAGGTGGTTTTTGATATATCCTATAGGAAGATTAAGTGTCTAACATCTGTGAAACAAATTGTAATCAGAAAGAGTAACTTAAATGATGTAAAAGCAATTTATAACAAAATACTTTGGCTAAATTCATACTCAGTTTCTTAGTTTAGCATTTGAAGTAGTGACCTGGTAATAATTCCTAAAGGTCCTTGCTTATTAAAATGATTTCCTATTAAAGCAATAACACAATCTCATTCTAGACAGCATCTGAAAGAATCAGTACAATCCTCTACCTCTTGCCTACAAGTCTAGAGTTTTTTTTTTTAATACATGACTCTATTCTCCTGGCAAGTTCATGTCCTTTTGGTTTAAAGCCAATTTTTAATTGAATTCAGTTAGTTTAATTGCTCCACAGAGATGTCCATAAAATGCGCCCTCCCAGATTTTCTAGCAGACGTGCCATTGTCTCTGTTCAGCATTCCCATGCAGAGAGCAAAATGGCCATCAAGCTCTGTCTTGCTCAACAATGACTCTTTAATGTGGTCATCTCGTGTGCTTTGTATTTCAATTATAATTTAGAATGAATTAAAATCTATATAAAAGGATAGCATCATCTCTTAGTACTCTTGATGGAAATCCATTTCAGCACATTCTATCTCCTTAAGGTAGCACCAGTAAAAACTGTGTCATATTCTACATCCTTAATTTTATAGCATCAATTTTATTTCCCTTTATAATTTATTCCTACACTTTCACTGATTTTCATTAATCAAATAAAATACAGTGATGTGTTTGTGTCATATACACTTCATAGATGAAGCATCAAAAGTTTTCCACTTAAAGATAGATTTAAAAATCCAGAATACTGTATTTCAATATTACAAAGCAGATTTTAGAATTAGGCTATTCATGGAAGTGAGTAAAGTTATTTACCATGGTATTAAAGGATCATATTATGATGTTTCAACATAAAAGTATCTCACAGAATAAATTCTAAGTATATCACATCATTAGTAATAATTAACATTATGTAAGAATATTGCAATTTATGGTTCATGAAGTAATCCCTTTTTATATATTTGATCACTTATATCAACCCTCTGAAAAAGCAAGGACTGACATTATTATTCTAATTTTATAGATCAGAAATTGGCAGTTTGTGGGCCAAATTTGGCCAGTAGGCTGTTTGTGTAAATAAAACTTTATTGAATCACAGACACACCTGGTCCTTACATATTGTTTATGTCTTCTTTGGAGCTACAAAGACAGAGTAGTTGTTTCAGAGTCTGTAGAGCCCACAAAGCCCAAAATATTTACTCTTTGATCCCTTTAAAAAAGTTTGCCCACCCCTGTCATAAATGCCAAAACTGAAATGCAGAAAGTGTGATTAGTGTAACATATTTATATATCTAATCTAATGCACATGTGGGAACACTTGAATGCAAATTCAAGTCTTTTTAATCCAAGTCCAAGGTTGTTTTCTCTTTAGTATTATATGAATATATCAGGAAACATCTGTCTCAATAATGGAAAGCCTTATAATCTATTTTTATTTGATATGAGTGCACAGAAGATTATTTGAGTGTACAACTACTTAATTATCTGAAATTTATAAGGCGTAGAAAGAATATAAGAGGAAGAACTGAGGCATCATCTTTCATACCTAGCATATTGGTTCTGAGGAAACCACACTACAAAGTTATGCAAATTTTGCCATAGGGAAACACAGATTTGCAGAAGCCAAGACTTTGGAACAAGACATCCAAAGGTAAGGAAATGGAGAATAAAATATTTTGGTGGCAGAGTAGGCTGAGATCAAGCACACTGAGTTTAACACTGTTGGGAATCTTCATCTCACAACAAGTGTTCCATTTATGCCTGGGTTACTCTAGTTTATAGGCAAATGGCCAACGAAGATGGACAGTGGTAAAAATATCATATAGGAATTTTATTTTCCTTCTCTCCTGATAACTTATGTTTATTTGACCTCTCAGTAAGTTGCATTAGATATATTTTCATTATAAACTGAAGAAAACTCATCATTGTTGCACTTACCCAACAAATCCTTTGGTCTAATTTGAAAAATACACATGATAATAATGTCTTTTATAAGATAATTTGTAAACACATTTTGTAAAGGTAAACTAGGTTGTTAATCTTTTCCTGTCACTACAGTCTATTCTCTCGTCTCTGTCCACATTCTGTTTCTCACAAGCATTGACTTTCCTTTATTCTTAATTTATTGTCATAAATTGGTAGCATAATGTTAGAAGGAATTGTCCTATTTATAAATTTTCTTGAAAAAATAAAATTCAAAAGGCGATTTTTATTGCTTCATGGTAGTTGGAAAGTAGACACAAAATTAAGAAATGCTTTAAATGGTTTTATTACACTATGAATTTACATTAGTTAATTAAAAATTCTAAATAGGAAATAATATAAGTATTTATGGAAAAGGGCCTCTTTAGGATAGGATCTAAGAATAGATTTCAAATAACATGAAATCTAGATTTGGATTTCATGCCCTTTATTGTGATATCTACATTCATTCACTCATTTGATAATATTTGTTGAACACCCGTAATGTTTCGAGCATTATTCTAGGTCCCAGGAAAGCAGCAACAAACAGAATAGAAAAATTTCCTGCTATGTGGGTGCTTATACTATGTGGTGGTAAGTGTTATAATTAATAAGCCCATGCAGAGGAGCAGAGAGTGATCAAGAGGATGAGGTCAGCTGTTCTTTACAGGTGGATAAGGAAGGCCTCTCTATTCTTTGAGAAGAGACCCCAGAGTAGTGAGCATAGGATGGTCTCTATGATCATCGGCTGACCCAGCTTCCCCCTCCTCATCTTTTTTTTTTTTTTTTTTGTCTTTTTTCATGACCAGTAATGGGATCGCAACCCTCAGTGAGCGGACCGGTCTCTATATGGGATCTGAACCCTCGGTAGGAGGGCTGCCGCACACCCAAGCGCCGCACTCTACAGAGTGCGCCCCCCGGCCCGCCCCCCCCCCCCCCCTTTTTTTTTTTTTTTGTCTTTTTTCATGACCAGTAATGGGATCGCAACCCTCAGTGAGCGGACCGGTCTCTATATGGGATCTGAACCCTCGGTAGGAGGGCTGCCGCACACCCAAGCGCCGCACTCTACAGAGTGCGCCCCCCGGCCCGCCCCCCCCCCCCCCCTTTTTTTTTTTTTTTGTCTTTTTTCATGACCAGTAATGGGATCGCAACCCTCAGTGAGCGGACCGGTCTCTATATGGGATCTGAACCCTCGGTAGGAGGGCCGCCGCACACCCAAGCGCCGCACTCTACAGAGTGCGCCACCGGGCCGGCCCGTACCCCCCTCCTCGTCTTTCTCCCTTGTAGTTCTTAGAATAACTGTGGAATGTGCTGGGACTACAACATCTTGAGATAAGGAGGAACTGGCCAGAAGAACCCAGGCTCTGTTCCTGTCCACCTAGAACAGGATGTCCTACAACACTTTAGCCCAGCAATTCCAATAACTCCTCAGGTATAAAACCCAGAGCAGAAAGTTTTCAGGGCCCCTCAGCTGTGGTACAATGTAAGGAACATGCAGACAAGAGGCCATCTTCCCTGCAAAGTTTTCCTGAGCCTTGCAGGACTGAGCTTACCATAAATCTTAAGCTTCTATTGTCCCTGCTGTGAATAATAACCTACTGCCTATCTGTTTCACTTAATTTGTCATATGAGTGCTCTGTGTCACCAGACTTGTATAAGTGGATTGATATCAGTCTATGGTACTGGTGAGGTGTTTACAGTCTACCCTTGGGATTGATACTGTTGCACAGTGAACCTGCTTCATAGTGAAGAAGTGAGTCAGTTATATATCTGGAACCAGAGGGTTTTTTAAATGGTGGAAATACCAAGTGCCAAGACATGAGATAGACATGTGCTTACTGTGTACTTTGAACAAGGAAGCTTGAGTGAGACAGGGAGCTGATGGAATATGCAGTCAGAGAGAATTGTGTGACCCAGCACTGAGGTTCCAAACAACAACAAAAAAGTGTTCTGGACTTCCAGGGCACTGCTGTGCCCTCTGCTCTAGCAGCTGCTGTCTGGACTCCCCGCACCCTTTGAGGCTCTCCTCTGGCTGTGTGTTGCGTTTTACCATACTGATAATAGGTATCTGGGATTTTATCATAGAATTCACTATTTTATTTCAGCACATATCATGATAATTAAACACATTTTACTTTCTTATTCCAATCTCTGTGCAGGGCTTGACACTTTCAAAGTACTTTACTACCTTATTAATAAAGGTCAGGTTTTTAAATGTCATTTTTTTCTTAAATATAAATTATACTTTAGATTAGCCCATACCATCCTTACAGCATTCAAATATTTTCTTTCTCTTTATAACTCTTTATTTCTCTAGTGAACTAATATTCCCTATTTTTAATTTTCTGCACCATAATTATAATTATAAATTATAATTATGAATTATAATTTAATATATGTTGATATGAATTTCATACATGTTTAAACCACTTTGGCATATAAATTTCAAACCATTTGTTAGAGACTAAAAGCTTTAGACCCCACTCCCTCCTAGAGAATACTAATGGATAAATAATTCCTGTAATTTGCATATATTCCTTGATTTATGGATGAAATTTTAAAAAGTTGTACGCAGAAATAACATATATAATTTCACAAGGAATATGTGTTCTTTAAAAAATACGAACAGTTTGCTGTTTGAGGAAGAAAATATTCATAATTAAACACAATAAGATTTTTGTTTATAATCATCTGTATTGTTTTCTGTGCATAAATATGTGCAAGTACATACACACAGTTGTATGATCCTGAACATAATATTTTGTAACATTCTTTTTTATTTTTTATTTTGTTTTTTCTATGTTTTTTGCATTTTCTTGTCAAGTTTTATTCACCAGATTTAGCATATATTGATGATTTTTTTAAAATATTACACTTGAAACAATTGATTATACATACTATGGGGTACAGAGTTGACTATCAGTATTTCTGTACAGTATGTAATGATCAAATCAGCATTATTAGCATGTTCATCCTTACAAATCGTAGTCATTCTTTGTGTCCGTTACCCAATTTCTCCCTAACCCCTTTCCCCCTCCTTCCTTCCTTCCTTCTTTCCATTCTTCCTCTCTCTCTCTCTCTCTCCCCCCCCTTCCTTCTTTTCTTTCATTCTCAGCTCCCACTTAAGATGAGGACATGCAGTATTTCTCTTTCTGTGCCTGACTTATTTCACTTAACACTTATCCAAGCTCATCCATGTTAATGTAAATGGTAAAGTTTCATTCTTCTGTTATGGCAGAGTAGTATTCCATAGTGTATATATACCACATTTTCCTTATCCAGTCATCTGTCGATGGACACTTATATTGTTTCCATATCTTGGCTATTGTAAATAGAGTTGTGATGAACATGAGAGTGCAGGTATCCCTTTGACAAGGGATTAATAGCCAGAACATATAAGGACCTCAAACAACAGTAAAATACTATTACTACTACTACTTCTATTACTACTACTACTACTACTACTACTACTACTACTACTACTACTACTACTACTCCAGTTAAAAAATGAGCAAATAAGCTGAATAGACATTTCTCAACTTTTTTCAAAGGAAGACATACAAATGGTTAACAGGTACATGAAAAAATGCTCAACATCACTAATCATCAGGGAAATGCAAATCAAAACCACATTAAGATATCATCTCACCACAGTTAGACTGGCTATTATCAAAAAGACCAAGAATAACAAATGTTGGCAAGGATGCAGAGAAAGGGGACTCCTTCTATACTGTTGTTGGGACTATAAATTAGTGCAGCCATTATGGAAAACAGTATAGAGATTCCTAAGACAACAACAGAGAGAACTGCCATACGATCTGGCAATCCCACTACTGGGTATATACTCAAAGGAATGGAAATCATTTTTTTTCTATTTTTTTTAAACTTTTTACATTTTTATTGAGGTGAAATTCAAACAACATAAAATTAACCAATTAAAGTGAACAATTTAGTGGCATCTGATACATTCACAATGTTGTGCAACCACTACATTTATCTCACTTCAAAACATTTTTATCACCCCAAAATAAAATCCCATACCCATTAAGCAGTTTTTTCCCACTTCCTCCTTCCCCCAGCCCTTAGCAACCACCAAACTGCTGCTTCAATGAATTTACCTATTCTGTAGATTTCATGTAAATGAAATTATACAATATGTGACCTTTTGTATCTGGCTTCTTTTACTTACTATATTTTCAAGGTTGATTCACATTATGGCATGTATCAATATTTCACTCCTTTTTATGGCTGCATGATAGCCCATTGTAAGTTTATACCACAATTTGTTTATCCATTCATCCATTGCTGTACATTTGGGTTGTTTCTACTTTTGTGATATTGTGAATAGTGCTGCTATATAAATTTGCATAAAAATATTTGTTTGAGTACCTGTTGTCAATATTTTGGGGTACATATCTAGAAGTGGAATTGCTGGGCCATATGGTAATTCTATGTCTAACTTTTTGAGAAACTCCATTTCATTTTAATTATGCTTAACTGATATGTAGCACTTAACGAGCTTTTGTTTATTTCTATTAGATCAGTGAATTAACTGCTAGTGATGTAGGATTATTTGGAAAATAATGATACTTATTTCTCAGCACAGTGTGTCTCATGAAGCATTTTCCCTGTCCTCATTTCTCCTAAAACTGCCTATTAAAGAACTAAAAATCCCAAGAAACAGTGCTGGTCTGAAATATACTTTTTTTAAATTGAAAAAGTATAATTTTAAAATATGTTTGTAAAGTGAATGATGTAAGGAGATATATTGTGCTTTTTAAATTTGAGAGCAATTGAATGGAAAGATTGATATTACATTATGAAACCATTTATGTAAACTTAAAATCTGAAGTCATATTTTATATGGCATGCAGACTGTACAACACAGTCAGGAAACAGACATAACAGTTTCGGTAGGGGTTACCTCTAGAAAATGAGGAAAGAAAAAAGAAGAGTGGGGAGTGTGTTTTTAAAACTGTATTATTGATTGTTATTTCTTTATATAATAATCTGTGCAGCAGATTGCAAAATCTCACATTTCTTAAATCTCACTATATCATTCTTAATCCTTGTCACTATAATTAAAAGTTTCCACCAAAGACACAAGTTCTGGTATCACTGGATGTATTGCCTTGGGTGAGTTAATTAATCTCTCTTAGTCACTGTTTTATTTTATGTGTAAAAAGCATTATATTAGCTTGCTAGGGCTGTAGTAGCAAAGGACGACAAACAGGTTGGCTTACAAACAGGAATTTATCATCTCACAGTTCTACAGGGTAGAAGTTCAAAATCAAGCTGTCAGCAGGATTGGTTTTTTTCTCAGGGTTGTGAGGGGAGGGTCTGTTCCAGGCCACTCTCCTTTGCTTATATGTTGATGTCTTCTCCCTTTGTCTCTTCACTTCTTTTACCTTCCGTATCTCTGTTTCTATGTTCAAATTTTCCCTTTTTAGGGGCTGGCCCGGTGGCGCACTGGATAAGTGCGCTGCTTGGGAAGCGCGGCGGTGCTCCCACCCGAGGGTTCGGATCCCACATACAGACCGGTTCCCACTCACTGGCTGAGCGAGGCGCGGGAGCAACACCGAGGGTTGCGGTCCCGTTGCCGGTCCCCGGTCCGGTACGGGGGCAACACGGTTGCGATCCGTTGCCGGACATGGAAAAAAGACAAAAGACAAAAAAAAAAAAAAAATTTTCCCTTTTTATAAGGCCACCAGTCATATTGGATTATGACCCACACTAATGACTTCATTTTAAGTTTTTACCTCTACAAAGACCCTATCTTCAGATAAGGTCACATTCTGAGGTACTGGGGGTTAGGACTCCACATATCTTTTCTTGGAGGAGAGACAATTCAACCCATAACAGGTATAATACTATTAATAATATTACCCCATTGCAAATTCATAGTGAAGATTAAACAACAGCATGTACTTATTACAAAATGTAGCAGAGGAAAATCAGTATTGACATTGACTAATAAAATATTTTAAGTTTTCTTGTTCATATAATCATTTCATTTTCCTTTTGAGGTTATTTTTTCTTACTTGTGAGAGATGTTTGCATATAAACAATTTTAAGTATAAATGTAACAATATTTTTCCAGTTTTTTATATTTTGTTCCTTTTTATAGATTTAATTTATATAGATAAGAAATATTTTATATGTAAATAAATTATTCTCTTCTTTAATTATTTTTCTCTTTTTTTAATGCTGGGAGTGTTCTTCCCCACAGAAGGATGAAATAAATGTTCCTCACTATTTTCTTCTAATATTTTAAGGATTTAATTCCCATTCCTTGGAGCATATGTTCTGTATAATCTCCAATCTTGGATTGTGAGTAATATCTACAGATAAAATGAGATATCCATCCAGTGATTAGGTTAGGTAGTAAGGCAGGATGAAAAGATTTTACAGATGTAATTAGGATTCCTAAACAATTAACTGCGGGGAATCAAAAAGTTTATCCTGGGTGAGCCTGATGTAATCAAGTAAGCAGTTTGAAAGTAGGTCTAGAGGTCAGAGATAAAAGAAGTCAGAGACATTCAAAGCAGCAGAGATGTTATTCTGTTGTCCTTGAATAAGCAATCTGCCCTGTTGTGGAGGGGGCCACAGAGCAAGGAACAGCAGGTGGCCTCTAGTAGCTGAGGGCCTCAGTCCTGTAACTGCAAAGCACTGAATTCTGCCAATAGCAGGTGAGCTTGGAAGAGGACCATTATACATCAGGTAAGACTGCAGCCTGGGCTCCACTTTCAGTTCAGCATGTGAGACCCTGAGCAGAGGACCCAAACATGTACTCAGACTCCTGACTCAGAGAAACTGTGAGATAATACGTTTTCTTTTTTTGAAACTACTACATTTGTGGTTATTTGTTACATAGGAACAGATAATTATTTGTCCTTATTTATTTCCAGTACTATGCATAAATTCCTAACAAAATCCTAACATGCCACATTTTTCATTTCTAAATATTCATATATGCTTGAATCTTTTGGAAGAACCAAAATGTTTAAATTATTTAACTTTATAATATTATTTAATGTAGTAACTCAAATTTAATCCTCTTTAATTTCTTTTCCAAAAATTGTAAGACAATTTTCAACAGTTTATTGGGTACAAATAAAAAATAAAGCAAATTATTTGTAAAAGTTAATAAATTTTGTTCACCAAAGTACAGTATCAAGAAAAGGAAAAGGCAAGCATATATAGGGAGAAATTATTCACAATATATATGTTAATATTTACTAACAGGTTTAAGTGTAACACACAGAGGCTTTTAAATGTACCTAACAAGATAACGTCAATAATTGCCTAGCTAGTTGAACTTTATCGATGATTCAAGAAAGAACTTGATTTAAAAATATTAACATGATTTCTTAGCTTTGACATCAAGTTCCTTTAAAGTGAACCTAAAAGAAAGAAAAGACTGCAACAGTTCATTGAACTTTCAGAAGGAGAGAACAAACCTAAGGTTACTGGAGATGGTGGGAGAGAGAGAGGGGGTTTGGGAAGGGACAGGTCGGGTAAAGGGCATAAAGAAAAAGCATGATTTGTAATAATGAATATGCTAATAATAATAAAGTCAACTTAAAAATAAATCTTTGTGGAAGTTTAAAAAACAATGTTACTTGCTGATATAAGAGCGTTGATATGGGTAAAGGAAAAATGACCAGGTTCTCATCTTTACCAATGACCCGGTGTTCTGGAGTTAGAATAAACTTAGTTTACTCAAATTCTGATGCAGACTAAAGACAAAATCGCAAACGGAATGATTCAATCTAGAAAACTGATAAATTGGAAGTAGAGCTAGGTGCCCTAGATCATGCAACAGCTTCCAACTTGCCTCCGCTTTGTACCTCTTCAATCGACTGCTTTTTGTTGCCAGAATACCAGGATACTTCAAAAAGGTCATGGAAAAATAGAATTGAAAGATAATATGAATCTCACCAATACTTTTTTGCAGTATCCTTGAAATTTTCCCAAAACATTATTAGAATGTGTTTCCCCAATTCAGAACAATTTAACTACATAAGACACACATTTCTCACTAGTCTTTTAAGATGTTCCATAATGTTTCTTCACCCCATCCACCTAGGCATAGTTATGCTTCTCTGGAGTCAGAAGGATTTATTTCATCGACCCACAATTGCAACAGGATAATTTCACTCTCTGGTTCTTTTTTTTTTTGCAGGTTATTTCCTAGCCATGAATTAAATTGAGTTTAATACATACACTCACCAAGTTCCTCCTCTATGTAAGACACTGTGAGAAATACTAAAATGAATCAAAACACAGCCCTCACTGATGCACATAGTGTCTTTTACATTTTATAAATGCTGAGAAGATATACGAGGTAAGGAATGAATAAATGAATAGCGTTAAGCCTTTCTATGTATCTCTTTGCCCCTTTAATTTTGAAAAAATGTTAAAGAATCAAGATTCTGTTCTTCTATGAAGCCCTCTTTAACTACTCTAACTCTTAATAATTTCTTTCTTCTATACCCTTACAGTCTATACTCCTTGCTACTTAACATGTGATCCAAGGGCCTCACCAAGATGCCAGACCCTTGATCTTGAACTTCCCCCGCTCCAAAACTATAAAAAAATAATTTCCGCCTATTATAAATTACCCAGTCTCAGGTATTCTGTTATACCAGCACAAAATGGACTAAGAAAATGTCTTCTTTTGAGAAATGTTTATTCAGGTCTTATCACCATTTTTAATAGGGTTATTTATTTTCCTGTCATTGAGTAGCTTGAGTTTTTTTATATATATTTTTAGTATTTGCTCCTTATCCCATGTTTGATGTACAAATATTTTCTCTCAATCTCCAGGTTGTCTCCTTACTCTGCTAATTGTTACCTTTGCTGTGTAGATGCTTTTTAGTTTGATGGGATCCAATTTATCTATTTTTGCTACTGTTGCCTGTGCATTTAAAGACATTTCCAAGAATGCATTGCCTAGACCAGTGTCATTGAGTTTTCTCTCTATGCTTTCTTCTAGTAGTTTTACCATGTCAGTTCTTAGGTTTAATTCATTTTGTGTTATACTGTTGCACTGGGGATCAACTTTCCAACACATAAACTTTTGAGGACCACTCAAACCGTAGCAGTCATACAAATGACCAACAGATATATGAAAAACTGTCCAACACCACTAATCACCAGGAAAATGCAAATTAAAACCACAATGGGATATCGCTTCACACCTCTTAGAATGACTATCATCAAAAAGAAGGAAGGTAACAAGTGTTGGTGTGACTTAAGGTTCTATTTTTATTTTTCTGCATGTGGGTATTGAGTTTTCCCAACCCTATTTATTGAAAATCTATTTTTTCCCTGTGTGTTCTTGGAAACATTGTCAAAAATCACTTGGCTGTAAATGCATGGGTTTATTTTTGGCCTATCTATTCTGTTCTATTGGTTGATGTGTCTATTTTTATGCCAGTGCAATGCTGTTTTGAATATTATAGCTTTGTGGTACATTTTAAAGTCAGGTAATGTAATGTCTCCAGCTTTATTCTTTTTGCTCATGATTTTTCACTGTTGTTGTTCTTTGGGATCATTTATTGTTCCATGCGAATTTTAGGATTTATTTTTAATTTTGAGAAAAATGTTATTGGTATTTTGTTAGAGGTTTCATAGAATTGGTAGACTGCTTTGAGTAGTATGGGCATTTTAACAACAGTAATTCTTCCAGTCCATGAAAAAAATATATTTTTCCATGTATTTGTATCTTCTTCAATTTTTTTTCATAAATGTTTTATACTTTAAGTGTAGAGATGTTTTATCTCCATCATTAAATTTATTTTAAGTAATTTTTTTTAGCTATTGTAAATGGGAATATTTTCTTGATTTTTTTTTCAGATAGCTTGTGTTCGTGTATAAAAATGCTACAGATTTTTGAGAGTTAACTTTGTATCTTGGAAATTTACTGAATTAGTTTAACATTTCTACCAGCTTTTTTGGTGGATTCTTTAGGGTTTTCTATATATAAGATCATGTTGTCTACAAACAGGCAATTTAATTTCTTTCTTTCCAATTTGGATATCTTTTATTTCTTTCTCTTCCCTAATTGTTCTGGCTAGAACTTCCAGTGCTATATTGAATAGAAGTGGTAAGAGTGAAAATCCTTGCCTTGTTACAGATCTTATTGCTTTTTAGTTTATTTTTTGAATTAAAACACAATTGATTATATGTATTTATGAGATACAGAGTTGAATATCAGTATTTGTGTACAGTATGTGATGATCTAATCAATATGATTAGCATGTTTGTCATTACAGATCATAATTACTTTTTTATGTCCCTTAACCAATTATTCCCTGTACTCCCTCCATCTCCCCCTTTCCCACCTCTAGTAATTATAGATCTGTTCTTTCCTTCTGAAAGTTCAATGTTTTATTGTGGTCTTTCTTTTTCTTCCTTCCTTCCTTCCTTCCTTCCTTCCTTCCTTCCTTCCATTTCCCTTTCTTTCTTCCTTTTTCTTAGCTCCCACTTATGAGTGAGAACATGCAGTATTTCTCTTTCTGTGCCTGACTTATTTCACTTAACATTATTTTTCTCCCAGCTTATCCATGTTGCTGTGAGTGGCAGAATTTAATTCTTTTTTATGGCTGAGTAGCATTTCATTGTTTATAGATACCATACTTTCCTTATCCGGTCATCCATCAATGGACATTTAGGTTGGTTCCATATCTTGGCTATTGTAAATAGAGCTGCGATGAACATGGAAGTGCAGGAATCCCTTCGACATGATGATTTATATTCCTTTGGGTATATACCCAGAAGTGAGATTGCTGGATCGTATGGTAGTTCTACCTGTAGTTGTTTGAGAAACTTCCATATTATTTTCTATAATGGCTGCACTAATTTACAGTACCAACAACAGTGTAGACTTCCCATTTCTCTACATCCTCACCAGCAATTGTTATTCTCAGTCTTTTTGATAATAGCCGGTCTAACTGGAGTGAGATATCTCAATGTGGTTTTGGTTTGCATTTCCCTGATGATTCGTGATGTTGAGCATTTTTTCATGTACCTGTTGGCCATTTGTATGTCTTTCTTTGAGAAATGTATATTCAGCTTCTTTGCTCATTTTTAATTGTATTATTTGTTTTTTTTTTTTACTATGAAGTTGTTTGAGTATTCTGGATATTAGTTCTCTGTCAAATGTATAGTTTAAAAATATTTTCTCACATTTTGTAAGTTGCCTTTTCTGTCTGTTGATTGTTTCCTTAGCTGCACAGAAACTTTTTAGTTTGACATAATCCCATTTGTTTATTTTTGTTCTTGATGTTGCTTGTGCTTTGGGGGCCTTATTCATAATGTCTTTGCCTAGTTCTATGCTTTCTTCTAGGAATTTTATAGTTTCAGATCTTATTGATTGATTGATTGATTGATTGATTGACTGACTGATTGTTTGGGATTGCTTTCCCATTCAGAGTCTTTTGTTTTTCCATACAAAGTTAAGCTTGTTTTTTTCTTTTTCTGTGAAGGATGTGATTGCTATTTTGATGGAGAGTGCTCTGAATCTGTAGATCACTTTAGGTATTATCGACATTTTCACAACATTAATTCTTCCAATCCATGAACATGGAATGGCTTTCCATCTTTTGGTGTCCTCTTTAATTTCTTTCAGCAGTGTTTTGTAGTTCTTATTGAAGAAATCTTTCACCTCTTTCCTCAGATTTATTCCTAAGTATCTAATTCTGTCAGTAGCTATTGTAAATGGGCTTGCTTTCTCGATTTCTT
Source organism: Galeopterus variegatus (assembly GCF_000696425.1). NCBI lineage: Eukaryota > Metazoa > Chordata > Mammalia > Dermoptera > Cynocephalidae > Galeopterus > Galeopterus variegatus. The sequence continues at coordinate 21,271 of NW_007738077.1, forward strand.
TTTCTGCTTTTTGTTGTTGGTGTATAAGAACCTACTGATTTTTGGGGTGTTAATTTTGTATTCTGCAGCTTTTCTGAATTTGTTTATGAGCTCTAGGAGTTTTTTGATAGAGTTTGTGGATTTTCTATATATAGGATCATGTCGTCTGAGAACAGTGACAATTTGAATTTGTCTTTTCAAATTCGGATGACATTTATTTTTTCTCTTGCCTGATTTCTCTGTCTAATTCTTCCAATACTATGATGAGTAGGAGTGGTGAGAGTGGGCAACCTTTTTTTCCTGTTCTTAAAAAAAAAAGCTTTCAGTTATTCCTCATTCAGGATGATGTTGGTGGTGGGTTTGTCATATATGGCTTTTGTTGTGTTGAGATTCTTTCCTTCTATTCCTAATTTGTTAAGGTCTTTATCATGAAGGGATGCTGAAAATTGTCGAATGCTTTTTCTGCATCTATTGAGGTGATCATATGTTTTTTACCCTTTATCCTTTTAATGTAGTGTATCAGATTTATAGATTTGTATATGTTGAAGTATTCTTGCATTTCTGCTATAAATCCCACTTGATCATTTTAAATGATTTTTTTAACGTGCTATTAAATTCAGTTTGCTAACATTTTGTTGAGGACTTTTGCATCTACGCTTATCAGGGATGTTAAGTTGTGATTTTTTAATTTTTTTTTAAATCTTATCCTTGTTTGGTTTGGTTTCCAGGGTAACACTGGCCTTGTAAAGTGAGTTTGGAAGTATTTCTTCTTCTTCAATTTTCTGGAAGAGTTTGATGTTTGGTATTAGTTATTCTTTAAATGTTTGCTAGAATTTACTACTAAAGTCATTAGGTCCTGGGCTTTACTTTGATGGGTGACTTTTTATGACCCATTCAATCTCCTTACTCATTAATGGTCTGTTCAGATTTTGTATTTCTTCATAATTCAGTCTTGGTAGGTTATGTGTGTTTAGGAATTTGTTCATTTCTTCTGGGTTATCCAATTTGTTGGTATATGGTTGTTCATAGTAGTCTCTCATGATCATTTGTATAACTATGGTCTCAACTGTAATTTCTCCTTTTCTATTTCTGGTTTTATTTATTTGAGTTTGCTCTCTTTTTTTTTTTTTTCTTAGTTTAGCTAAAGATTTGTCATTTTTGTTGATCTTTTCATAAAACCAACTCCTAGTTTTGTTGATTTTTTCAATTATTTTTATAGTATATTTCTGCTTCATATTTGTTATTTTATTCTTTCTACCAATTTTGGGCTTTTATTTTTCTTCCTTCTTTAGTTTCTTGGAGTGTAACATTAGGTCTTTTATCTGAGGTCATTTTTCTTTTTTGATGCAGGTGTTTATTGCTACAAACTTCCTTTTTATAATTGCTTTTGCTGCATCTCACAAATTTTGGTATGTTTTATTTTTATTTTTATTTGTCTCAAGATATTTTTAACATTTTCTTACAATTTCTTCATTGATCCATTTGTTGTTCAGGAGCATATTGTTTAATTTCCATGTATTTGTGAATTTTCCAATGTTCCTGCTGTTACTCATTTCCAGTTTCATGTCATTATGGTCATAAAGATACTTGATATTATTTTAATATTTTATTATAGGCAAAATGGTTTTGCAATTATAACATCACTGCCCACCCACCAAGTATAGCTCAGATCTTTCTGCAGTTTATTTTTTCCTTAGACTAGTTCTCGTGAAGATGTACAGTAAGAGGACTGTGTTCGAAATTAGTGGAAATAAGTTTTTCTTCTTCTGTGTGTTATGTTATCATTTAATATGTAGTTAGGTTCATTTCTGTTGTTTTTATTCAATTTTAAAGGTTTTCCCCACCCTGGTATTTTATAGTTTATATATGTAACACGTGTGCATGGTGAAAAAGTCATTATATAATGAAACAAACTCAAAGATGCCTCCTTCTTTTTCCTGTACCTTTCATTTCACTCTCACAAACTCCTTGTACGTGGCCAATTATGCTAGTTTCTGATTTATATTTTTCATGTTTCCTTTTGTAAATTAAGTAAATATGTGCATTATGTAAGCCCTTTTGAATTTGGCCTTTTTTTAAAAAATGAAAGATGTATCCTAGGCATCACTCTGTGTCAGTTCATAGAGCTCTGCCTCATTCTTTCTTAAGTATCTGCATAGTACTGTTCTTTACATAAATGTCAGTTTATTTGATCAGTTACCTTTGTGTCGACATTTAGATTGTTTCCAATATTTTATTATTACAAATAATTCCACAAAAAATAATCCTGTGCAGTGATTTTTTAAAGCATGGTTAGAGGTATATTTTCAAGGGAAAATTCCTAAAAGTGGGATTGCTGGGTTAAAAGGACAGATGCAGGCATAGTTGTGTTAGGTATTAGCAAACCTCCACAGGGTTTGTTATGGACTGAATAACAACCAAAATCCTAGTGTCGTCCCCAAATTCACATGGTGAAGCCCTTATACTTAATGTGAAGATATTTGGAAGTGGGACCTTTGGGTGGTAATTAGGTTTAGATTGGGTCATGGGGATCGGGGACCCCATGATGGGATTACTGTCATAAGAAAAGGATGAGACAAGAGATCTCTTTCTCTCTGCCATGTGAAAAATTAAGTGAGAAAGCAGCCATTTGTAAGACAAGAAGAGTTCTTAGCAGAACTGGATCAGGCTGGCACACTGTTTTTGGACTTCCAGTCTCTAGAACTGTGATAAATAAATTTCTGTTTCTTAAGCCATCCAGACTATCTATGGTATTTTTTTTTTAATGTTAGCCTGAACTGTCTAACACAGTGGGGGTAGTATTTTACAATCACACCAGAAATGCATGCAGTAGCCTAGTTCTTCTTACTTTTACTAATGGACCAGTAGGAAAAGTAGGATCTCAGTGTAGTTTTATAATTTTCTTATTATGAGTAAGGCTGTGCGTTTTTTCGTATTTAAAAACTATTTATACTATTTATATGCAAAGACACATACATACACATATACATTGTGCCCTTATATGTTTTTGCTCATTTTGTCTATTTAGGTTCTTTTAAATTTTTTTCTTAATATTCAGAGATCTGTTTATTAGAGAGATAGCTGTTTTGTGATACATGTTGCAAATATTTTCTCCTTGTCTGTTCATTTTCTTTTTACTTTGAATGTATCAATCTTTTTCTGTTGTACCTTGATTTCGAACCAGACTTAGAAATCTCTTCTCTATACTCAGATTAAAAGGAATTTCATCAATATTTTCTTTTTTTACTTAAATGGTTTCATTTTTACTTACATAGTTTCATTTATTTTTACATCTAAATATTTTATCCATTCAGAGTTGACAATAGTGTATCTGAATTTTAACTTGTAAAATTATCATAAAAATTCTTATGATATTAGAGAATATTCAAATGCCTATTTGAAATGGGCTGAACATAAAATTTGGGGAGCATTTGGATTCCTGAATTTAGTTTTTATTCATTCGTTCTAGCATATAGCTTATTTGTTTGTTCATTCATCCATGAAACATGAAATAAATCTTTAATAATCACACTATGTATTTTATAAGCAGTATCTTACTTATGACTTACAGAATCTTATGAGGTGGATATTATCATTATTCCTATTATACATGTAAGAACAGTTTAGTAATTTGATCATCATTACAGAAGTAAGCAGTGGGAGAACCATGACTGAAATCCAGGTATTCTTCCTCAGAGTTGAGGCATCATGCTATGTGCCATGTTTTATGATAGGTACAGAAACGTACACCTTAGTCAGATACAGTTTCTACTCTTAAATTGTTCTTTGTCTGGAGAGGGACACAGATATGTAAAGAGGCTTATATTTACAATTTAAAATAGAAAAATGATTCATTCTGCTGATCTTATATGCCATGCTAATGACCTTATCTAATAAACAGTAAGGTGAATATCTTTCCACAGAAAAGAGACATGATAGAACTTGCTTTTTTAAAAAATTTTTTTAAAAATTTTATTTTGTCGATATACAATGTGGTTGATTATTGTGGCCCATTACCGAAACCTCCCTCACTCCTCTCTCTCCTCCATCAAAATTTTATTTTGTCGATATACAATGTGGTTGATTATTGTGGCCCATTACCGAAACCTCCCTCACTCCTCTCTCTCCTCCATCCCACCCAACAATGTCCTTTCTGTTTGCTTGTCGTGTCAACTTCAAGGAATTGTAGTTGTTATGTCTTCTTCCCACCCCCCCAGTTTTTGTGTGTGTGTGTGTGTGAATTTATTTATT
>NW_007738077.1:25872-42962 GCF_000696425.1 Galeopterus variegatus
ATATACCACATTTTCCATATCCACTCATCCATGATGGACATTTGGGCTGATTCCAACTCTTGGCTATTGTAAAGAGTGCTGCAATGAACATTGGGGTACAGGTATACCTTCGACTTGATGATTTCCATTCCTTTGGATATATTCCCAGCAGTGGGATAGCTGGGTCATATGCGAGATCTATCTGCAATTGTTTGAGGAACCTCCATACCATTTTCCTAGAACTTGCTTTATAAGAAGGTAATTTTAGCAGCAGTCTGGAAGATGAGCTGGAATATAAGAAATAATACTGTTAGGGACCAGTTATGAGGACTTTGTAATATTCTAGCAAGAGATGATAATGGGTCCAATACAATGGCAGTGAGAGAGAAATATGAGAACTTATATGGAAGATACTAAAAAGAATAGAAAGTTTAGAAGATGTAAAGATTGGGGATGAGAGAACAGTACTGATGTCTCTGAGTACTTGTTTCAAAAGATATTTGTATTATTTTGGATTATTGTTCAGAAAATATTTACTCCTCTCTCCTTCCCCTCTGGATAGATTACAAGCATACTTCCTGTCTCAGTATATGTTGGGCTTGGCCATGTGTCCTGCTTTAGCTTTGTGGGAGGCTGAGTGTCCACTTGACTGTAGGTTTGATATCTGGCTTGCTTAATGGGATGATAGCAATCACGATGCAAGCAGAAGTATAGAATGTGGTTGCATAGCAGAACGGCATCTTGTTTCCCCAACGTCACCATCACCATCTCCTGGGAGGCTTCTGCCCCTTTATCTCGGGCATCTTGAATAAAAAGCTGGGTGGAAGGGGGCCTTTTCACTTAGTCCTTTTGGCAAATTTTATTATTCAAGTATCACCTACTCATCTAAAAACAAATGTTTAAATTTTTTTTTAATAAATAAATAAAAATTCTTATTGAGCTTCTTAAAAAAAAAAAAAAACTAATTAGAACAGAGATGAATAGGCAGGCAGGAGCCAAGCCCATTCAGAACAATAGTTTGAAATAGATCCTTGGATGTATGAGAAATAAATGCTTGTTTTTTTATGCCACTGAAATTTTTGGCTTATATAGCAGTAGCTACCTGATAATATTTTCTTTCATTTTGAAGCTATTTAAAGAATTATTATTTTAGTTATCTTTTCCCCCTCCCCACCTGTTCAATAACCAATGCCTATTAAAATAAATTCTTAGTTTAGAAAATTCACTGGAAGAATTCGTTGGCATTTATTTCTTGCAATGCGGAAAAGGATCTCTGTGAAAAATCGTAGTTTAATTAAATGGAACACCATCCTTAAACTTCAGAACAAGACTACAGACTGTCTGCAAGCACTAAATTTTATAATTCACTTCTAATTTATTGAGAGAAGTGTTAAATCTTGTGAATATAAAACCAATTCTAGAAAGCTCAAAAAGATGTAGTATTTTTAGCAAAGTATAGTATCCATTTACAATCTATAAGGTACCTTTATATCTTCTTGGTTGAGATATGCAGAAAATGCATTTATTATTTGTATTCTATATTCCCACTTAAATGGAGAAATGCATTTTATTTAAAGGGGTTTTAGCATTTCAATAGTATTTATCAATTACAAACTTTATATCAGGAATTCTCCAAAATTAAACATAAAGATACATACCAGAGAAACTAACCATTCAACAATCAATCATTTATAGAATTCATTTTTGTTTTGTTTTGTTTTGTTAGAGAGTTGTTCTATGCAATAGATTCAGGAGTGGGAAAATAGCATGTTTATTTTGCTTTGCACTGCATATTAAGTTCCCACCACTTAATAGTCCAAAATAAAATTTGCCACATTAATGAATAAGCAAGCTGAATATTGATGAGGATCAACTTTTTTTTTTTTTTTTGGAGCAGGTACTATAAACTTCCTGAAATATAAGTTTCAGATATATAGCAGGTGCAGAATAAAGGTACCTCAAAGATGTCGATGTCCTAATCTCCAGAATCTATGAATATGTTGGCAAAATGAATTTGAGGCTATAGATGGAATTATGGATGCTAATTAGCTGACCTTGAGAGAGTGAGATTAGCCTGTATTATGAGGGTTGGTCCAATGTATCAGAAAGGTCCTTAAGAATGAAAGAGGGAGGCAAAAGAGTAAAAGGACATGTGACTGTGCTGAGGTCAGAGTCATATGATGTGAGAAGGATTAGATTCTTCTTTGCTTGTTATGAAGAAGAGCAACCACAAGCCAAGGAATGCATGCAGCCTCTAGAGAGCTGGAAAAAGGTAAGGAAATGGATCTATCCAGAGCCTCTGCAAAGGAGCACAGCTCTGATGCAGCTCCAGTGATGCCTTGATTTTAGTAGCTCTGTGTGTTCTGTGTCAGACTTCTGACCTCCAGAACTGTAGTATAATAAATTTGTGTTGTTCAAGCCACCTCATTTGTAATAATCCATTAAAACAGCAGCAGGAAAGTAAGACAGCAGGCTCTCTGGTTCATTTGATTTTATCCGATTGCTGCCACAGGCATTTTTTTTCCTTAAATTTGTTTACAAATTGTAACAGTGAATTGCCACTGCTATTAGTCCCTTTACCAAAAAGCAAGTCTGCCTCTATCTGTGAAGGCCACTCTAATAAAATGCTCAGTTTTAGTAAAAAGAAAAACTTATGAAGCTTTGATGGTAGAAGGATAACCTTTCACACATGTTGTCAACTAACTACCAATCAGTAGATGTCATGTCTTGGTCACAAGGAGCTTCCAGTGAAAGCTTTTACTTCCACAATTGTAGCTGTGTTTCGGGCTTGTAAAAAGCCAGAAATTAGTATAAAGTACACCTCTTTGTTCTTTTCAAAGCTATCCAGAAGTTTGATTCAAAGTTTACAAAGAAAAAAAAAAAAAGAAAAGAAAAGAAACACACACACAGAAACACACGCAAAGCTATGGGACACTGGTACTCATAGAAATCTAAACAAATCAAATTACCCATTTGTCTCTGACCTTGGTACATAAAATAAAATTTCCCCATATAGAAAAAGAAATACACTCACCAGCCAGCCGCCAAAAAAAAAAAAGAAAAAAAGTAAAATAATTATAAAATCATAAAAAACATTTTAATACAGCTGATATACAAGAATACGGTTATGATTGAAGATGAAAAATTAATAAATTAACATATTTAGTTGAGAGCTAGAAATTTAAGGAAATAAAATGCAGATTCTGTTTCAATTGGGAAACATTCCTAGGGCTACAAAGTGGAGTGGGGGGGAGAGGGGGAGGATGAGGGAGGTTGGGGGATAATTGGGTGGGGACAAGGGGTACAAAAGTAATTTCTGGTAACAGTATGCCCCCAGTATGAATCTGGCCCTCATATCATGGGCAGGAGGGATGACAATTAGCTTTGCATCTCATGAATATTCTTAATAATAAAAAAATAAAATAATAAAATAAAATGCAGATTCAACTACTCTAAAGAGAAACTTTATTCCTAAAGTAGGTCCTTTAAATTTCCTTTGCTTCTAAAGCAGTCTTAATCTTTCCTCCTAAGTTAAATGGAAAACAAATGTAATAGCAAACTATACACCCAGTTATTACAGTTTGCCCTGTACTTTTTGCAATTTTAAAATTTTCCATAATATTCCTTTAATTAACTTCTTTTTTGTATATATAGCTAATCCAGGTTTTTACCATTGTGTTATTCCTATCGAATTTTTAAGTGTCTTGGTCAATTAAGCATCAATGTTGAAAGTTTGATCTGACAAAATATGTAATCTATTGCTTGCACTCTCATGTTTATCACAGCTGTATTTACAATAGCCAAGATATGGAATCAATCTAAATGTCCATAAACTGATGACTGGATAAGGAAAATATGGTATATATGCACAATGGAATACTACTCAGCTGTAAATGTATGAAATTCTACCCTTCACAGCAACATGAATAAGCTTGGAGAAAATTATTTTAAATGAAATAAGCCAGGCACAGGAAAAGAAATACCACATGTCCTCACTTATAAGTGGGAGCTAAAAACAAACAAAGAAAAACCATAATAAAACATTGAACTTTCAGGAGAGAACAGACCTACAGTTGCTAGAAGTGGGAAAAGGGTAGGTGGAGGGAGTATAGAGAATAATTGGATAAGGGACAAAAAATTACAATTTGTAATGATGAACATGATAGTAATATTGATTTGATCATCACATACTGATAGTCAACTCTGTACCCCATAAATATGTATACATGAAAATTTAAAAAGTAAACTGATATTTACACAACATTTAAAGGCTTAAATAATGATTTAGATATGATACTCAATGTTTTTTTTAAATGTATGTTATTTCACTATTAGAAGAAATGCTTAAAAAGCAAGTTTTTAATAGAAGAATTATATAGTATTGGTAATTTCTCATTTATGCCAAATGTATATGCCAAATAAAATAAAAATGGGGGGGAAAGCACAGTGGAAGAGGGAAGCAGAGTCTCTTTCTTGTCCACACCATGAAATTTGTTAAAATGAGTCTACTTTCAATATAATATTACCACCACATACACATTAAAGTCTGTCTGAATTCATATAAGTTCCTTGCAAAATGTCTTTACCTTTGTGTTTGTTTTAGAATACATCTGCAAAAATCTGAAAATAGACTTACTTTAGAAGGTGAAATTTTTAAAAATAATTCTCACCAATTTGTTATTCCCAACATGAAATATATTTTCTTGTCAGTTATTATAACTTGCTCTTTTACTTTCTTAATGTCATATTCCCAGTCTTACACCTATCTGCTCTTTTAAGACCATTGTATGTGCTACATATTATAGACAAAATTGTTCATGCAAGGGAGTACTCTAGATGGGTTAAAGATCTATATGTGCAGTATAGAGAAGAAAATGGAGGAAAATATCTTTGTGATCGAGGTATGGAGAAATATTAAACAATCTTCAAATGCATGCAATATAGGGCAAAAATTTGACCAGTGGGATTATGTAACAATTGAAAATTTTTGTGCTGTGAAAGAGACCATAGACTCTTCATATGAAGAGATTTTCGTAATGATTGTAATAATATAAATGCAAATGAAAACAACTATGTGATTTCACTATACCATTCTGAGCCTGACTCATACTGGAAAACATTGGTGGTGAGATTTAGGAATGCCCAGGTCTCTCTGGTGGGATCGTAGATGGGTGCAGCTACTCCAGAGAAAGGTTTGCTTAGTCATTAATTACCTTCCTGAATGTAAGATTCAGTGTAATTTTAATACAGAGCTATAGAGAATTACATATGTCTATTTTTTTTTGCAGAGAGTTATTTGTGAAAAGGAAATGTTGGAAGCATTTTGGATGTGCACTGTAGAAGAGTGAAGTAAATCATGCTTGATGCACACCAGGCTGGACTGCAGTTAGAAGCAACTGATTCAAGATTCACATGGCAATATAGGCAGATCTTAAAACCATAATGCTTAGTGGAAAAAGTCAAGAAAGAGAATCAGCTATATAATGCACTAGCCTTCACGAAAATTAAAAATATGAACACACAAAACAATAGTGTACATTTAGCAAGACCACACGCTGACACCAGCTTAAATGGGTGCCTATGCAGAGGGGCTGAAAGGGAATAGAGGGTAGAAGGAAATAAATGAATAAAATTAGAGAGATGGAAAAACAATAATAAAACACCCCATGCAAAATGTGTTGGTTTACATGGAATAATAATGATTGATACAAAACCACCTAACAAGAGACCGCTCCTCTGATATTTCAGTAACAAAATATGTTATAACCAACAATCCTTAAATTAAATGAGTGTGAATAGATAATTATCTGACAGCTTTTATAAAAAAAGATAGGAGTCTTTAAAGATGAGGGATTAGGAGTTACTCTTCTTGGTAGAATTGTAAACCAAAACATGGTCTGTCAATAAACTTTTAACCTATGTTTCTTTAGAAAATAACTAAAAATCCCACATGTGGAACATAAATCTCAAAAATGTATATGCTGGAAAACGTGCTGCTGAGAGTCCAGCTGGGATACAGTTACTGAGTGTGAGTTTTGAATTGGTCTCTCATAGAAAGATAAAGCATGAATTTGTGATTAATGTGAAATTTAATTTGTCCAAAAGGAAGTCTGATCAAAGTGAAGAGGTTCCTCCATGTTGAGTGAAGTATTTTTTCACTTTCATATACCATATGAATGAATCGTATTTTTATCACTTAAGAGAAAATAATTGAGCTTTCATCATAGAGGATCAAGTGTCCAGCTACTCCACTTTAGATGTTATCATATTAATTTAGCTTTTAATTTGAAAGAATTAATGTTTTTTGTTATTTTATTCAGTGGAATCTGAAGGAGATAATAGCTATTGTCATCTCACTTGAGGCATTTTTTTCTTTTCTGATTTATGGAAATCATCAAAACATATAATGATATTCATTTTAGAAGTGCAAATCAATTAAAAATATCCATTAGGGATTTTAAAGGTTTAAACTGTGTCTTCATGATGGAAGCAACCACATCATTAAAAAGTTGTTCTAGTATACTGGCTTCATTAGGAGTCAATTTGGACCTTAGAAAGGCCTATATATACTCAATGTGTGACTACTATATGCTAGAAAAACAAAAAAAGAATAATTCTGTGTTCATAGATAGAGTCTGTTGAAAATAATTGGATAGAGGTGAAAATCCTCTACTTGACCTAATGTACTATTTTTCTATCTCATATTTGACATGAAACTTTAAAAAGTATACTACTACATAAGTATAAACCCAATTTAACATAGAATTCATGCTGCTTTCAAATTGAACCAAAGAACTTGGGTCAGGTTGTATGGGCAGTGCTGTTCTCCACTTGAGCTAGGATGAGCACTGGAGGTCTGAAAAGCTAGTAGCAGAAAAAGAGGTTCTGAGTTCACCAGGACATCTTTTGGCAGTCCTTAGAATTAAGACACTGATATAACTGAATTCTTAAAGCCTCCCTCTCATGCATGGATGTGGAAAGCAGAAGAAGGCTAATTTCTGCGAGCTAGAGTAAGTAGTAAAACCAATGTTTCTCATCTTAGATAATATGAGTTTATTTTTGTTGTTGCTTTTTTTTTTGCCTTTCAAAATATATTTTTTATTGAAACATAATTGATTATGCATATTTGTGGGACACAGATTTGAATATTAATACCTGTGTACAATATATGATGATCAAATCAGGACAGCTTGTATATTAATCATTACAAAATGTGATCATTCTTTGTGACCCTTAATCAATTTCGCCCTAACGGTCCTCACCCTTTCTCTTTTCCACCTCTAGTAACCACAGTTCTGTTCTCTTCTTTTGAAAGCTCAGTGTATTATTTTGATTGTACTTTCTCTTTCTTTTTTTCTTTTCTTTTCTTTCTTTCTTCCTTCCTTCCTTCCTTCCTTCCTTCCTTCCTTCCTTCCTTCCTTCCTTCCTTCCTTTCTTCTCTCACTTATGAGTGAAAACACGCAGTATTTTACTGTGCCTGGGTTATTTAAATTAACATAATTTTGTCTTCTTTTTTCAAAGAGAATAAAATGAACTTTATTATTATATATTATATTTTTTGGATAAAAACTGTTAAATGAATGTTAAACTTGTTGCTTGATTGAATCTTTCTTTATTTAGCTTTGGATGTGTAAGCTGATTTTAGAATTCATGACTTTTTTTTTTTTTTTAAGAAAAATTACTTCCCTTGCAAGCAGAAATATATTTACTCAACCTCTCCCCAACCTTCCTCTCTCTCCCTTCTCCCAACTTTAGTAACCATAGATTTGTTGTCTCCTTCTGAAAGTTCAACATATTACTGTGGTCTTCTCTTTCTTCCTTTATTTTTCTTTCTTTCCTTCTTCCTTACCACCATGGAGTATTTCTATCTCTGTAATTCTCTTTCTTTGTCTGGCTTATTTCACTTAAAATAATTTTGTCCAGACTCATCCATGTTGTTGCAAATAGCAGAATTTCATTCTTTTTATGGCTGAGTAGTATTTCGCTGTTTATATATACCACATTTTCCTTATCCAGTCATTCATACATGGACATTTGCATTGGTTCCAAGTTTTGGTTATGTGATCAGAGCTGCGATGAACATGGAAATACAAGTATCCCTTCGATATGATGATTTCCATTCCTTTGAGTATATACTCAGAAGTGGAATTGGCTTGATCATATGGTAGATCTATCTGTAGTTGTTTGAGAAACCTCCATACTGTTTTCCATAATGGCTGTACTAATTTATAGTCCCAACAACAGTGTAGAAGAGCTCCCCTTTCTCCACATCCTTGCCAGCATTTGTTACTCTCAGTCTCTTTGATAATAGCTGATCTAACTGGGGTGAGATGATATCTCATTGTGGTTTTGATTTGCATTTCCCTGATGATTAGTAAATGGAATTTACTAATTTATTTTTAATATTAGTAATGGAATTTGCTAATTTATTTTTTCATGTACCTGTTGGCCATTTGTATGTCTTCCTTTGAAAAATCTCTATTCAGCTTCTTTGCTCATTTTTTAATTGTATTTTATATATATATTATATATATACATATATATAATATATATAAATATATATATATATATATATATATTTACTGTGAAGTTGTTTGAGCTCCTTGTATATTCTGGATATTAATTCCCTGTCAGATGCATAGTTTGCAAATATTTTCTCCCATTCCATAGGTTGTCATTCTGTTCTGTAGATTGTTTCCTTTGCTGTTCAGAAGTTTCTAGTTTGATATAATTCCATTTGTTTATTTTTTCTTTTGTTGCTTGTGCTCTTGGGGTCTTATGCACAAAGTCTTTGCCCAGTCCTACTTCCTGAAGTGGTTCCCCTGTGTTTTCTTCTAGGGGTTTTATAGTTTCAGGTCTTAAATGTAAGTCTTTAATCCATTTTGAGTTGATTTTGGTATATGGTGACATGTATGGGTCTAGTTTCATTCTTGTACACATGGATATCCAGTTTTCCCAAGCAGCATTTATTGAAGAGGCTGTCCTTTCCCCAATGCATTTTCTTTGTCTCTTTGTTGAAGATAAGTTGTCTGTAAACACATGGATTGATTTCTGGGTTCTCTACTCTATCTCATTTGTCTGTGGGTCTACTTTTATGCCAGAGCCATGTTGTTTTGGTTACTATAACTTTGCATTACAATTTGAAGTTAGGTAGCACTATGCTTCTGGCTTTAATATTTTTTGTTTGTTTGTTTGTTTCATGATTGCTTTGGCTATTCGGGATCTTTTATTGTTCCATATGAATGTTAGTGTTATTTTTTCTATTTCTGTGAAGAATGTTATTGGCATTGTGATGGAGATTGTGTTGAATCTGTGCATCACTTTGGGTAGTATGGACATTTTCACAATGTTGATTCTTCCTGTCCAACAGCATGGAATGTCATTCCATCTTTTTATGTCCTCTTTAATTTCTTTCAACAGTGATTTATACTTCTAGTTATAGAGATTTTTCACCTCCTTTGTTTAATTTATTCCTACTTATTTTATTTTATTTTGTAGCTGTTGTAAATGGGCATGCTTTCTTGATTTCTTTTTCTGCTTGTTCATTGTTGGACTATAGACATGCTATTGATTTATATAGACTTTTTTATCCTGCAACTTTACTGAATTAGTTTATCACCTCTAAGAGTTTCTTGGTAGAGTCTTTAGGTTTTTATATACATAGGATCATGTTGTCTGCAAATAGGGATAATTTGACTTCATCTTTTCCAATTTAGATGAATTTAATTTCTTTGTTTTGCCTGATTGCTCTGGCTTGCACTCCAGTACTATGTTAAATGGTGGTAGTGAGACTGAGCATCTTTGTTTTGTTTCTGTTCCTACAGGAAAAGTTTTCAGCTTTTCCCCATTTAAGATATTGGCTGTGGGTTTGTCATAAATGGCTTTAATTGGGTTGGATATTTTCTTTCTATACCTAATTTGTTGAGAGTCTTTATCATAGAGGGATGTTGAATTTTGTTAAATGCTTTTTATGTGTCTGTTAAAATTATCATATAGATTTGTCCCTGATTGTTTTGATATGATGTATCACATTTATTGATTTGCATATCCTGAATCATCCTTGCACCCATGGGAAGAATCTCACTTGATCATGGTGTATAATCTTTTTGATATGTTGCTTTATTCTGTTTGCTAATGTTTTTTTGAGGATTTTTGCTTCTCTCCCCATCAAGAATATTGTCCTATAGTTTTCTTTTTTTTATTGTGTCTTTTTCTGATTTTGGTATCAAGGTGATGCTGGCCGCATAGGATGAATTAGGGAGAATGGCCGTTGTTTCACTTATTTGGAATAGTTTGAAAATGATTGGCATTAATTTTTCTCTAAATGTTGGTAGAATTCAGCAGTGAAGCAATCCAGTCCTAGGCTTTTCTTGATTGGAAAACTACTTATTACCTCTTCAATCTTGTTGGTTGTTATTAGTCTGATTGGGTTTTCTATTTCTTCTTGGCTCAGTCTTGGTAGTTTGTATGTGTCCAGAAATTTACCTGTTTCCTCCAGGTTTTCAAATTTGTTAGCATAAAGTTGTGCATAATAGTCTCTAATGATTCTTTGTATTTCTTTGGTATCAGTTGTAATGTTTAGTTTTCCATTTCTGTTATTTGTTTATTTGGGTCTCCTCTCTTCCTTTATTAGTCAGTCTAGCTAATGGCTTGTCTATTTTGTTTATTTTCTCAAAAAATCAACTTTTTGTTTCATTGATCTTTTGTATTATTAAGATTATATTAATGTCAAGACAAAATTCATGATTTGGTACTGTTTCTTTGAAAAATACAGAGGAGCATCAACCTTTGTATATTTAAAAGTCACTGTAGAATTTTTAACTTCTGCCAAATTAGTCTCTTCACTACAATATTTGGCATTACTCCAGTGGAATTCAAGCAACGGAAATATGACCAAATGAATATCTGATCTCACTGAAGGACTTTCTCTCTCTGCTTCTCTCTCTCTCTCTCTGTCTTTCAACTAAGTTATATATTTCACACAGGTCGAATTATTGACCAGAAACTTAAAGATGGCAGGCACTTAGGAAATATTTAGTCATTTACATTATCACACTGCTACCCACTTCTGGGTCAAATTCAGCCAAATAGGAAAACAAAAAAGAAATCATGCGTGTTTCAAGTGCTAATTGTTATACATATGTTACACATATAATACATATGTATGAGGAAAATATTTTTTCTACTACCAACTATATTATGTGCAGATACATGACTTTTTAAAGTATTTTCCTTAAGCCAACACATACATTTTATTTTGATACAATGATTTGAGGAATGATTGCTTTAGATTACTTTTTAATAGAATACTGTATTTGAGTTCAAATCTCTTATGAATGTGACAATCGTCAAATATGTATTTTTGTGTTGTAAATGTGTTAACACTCTCAAGAAATGTTAGAGCCAATGACAACTTGTGATAATGAGTAGTACACCTCAGAACTCAGGAATAACTATTCAACAATCTCCAGAGCTTCTGATGAAAACTTATGAGTGGAGATGTTTCACTTTCTAATCTAGTTTATAAAATCTCTTCTAACTCCAATTTACTGTCCAGGGGAAAAAATAATTTAGTTATGCATTGTAAACACGATAGTTTTATTCATTTTAAACCTTAGAATTTATTCCTTTTTATGTTTGTGGAAGTCATAACTATAAGACCAAACATTGTGGTTATGAATTCTATATGAAACTTTAATTGAGGTCACAGGGAAACTGAAACAGCAGAGCATAAAGCTTTTCTTCAGAAAAATAGAGTTAAATGGCACTGCCAAACTATGTTACTTAGGCAGCAAATGATGCACTTATCTCAAAAAATGAAGAAAAATTCACCGAGAAAGTTAGCACATGCTTTGGGACTCAGTAGGGTATCTGGCATGAAAGTGGCGTTAAGCCCCAGGCAATGAAAGAGGTGTCAAGCTGTCATTAGTATGGACAAGGTACAGTCTGATCATAAAGCCAATCTGGAGTCCTATTATCTTTGATTCTTAAAACCTTCTGAATGCTTGGTGTAATAACTGTGCCTTCAATATTTTATCTAGTCTTTTCCAAATGATGCTGACAATGATAATAACAATAATACATAATAGTATTTTACAAAATGCAAATATTTTTCTCTTGCAAATATAGTCCGATCAATCTTAGAAAAACGGTATTATTTCTACCTGTCATTTTTCAATGGAGAATACTGTAGCTAAGCATGAGTTGTCTGATGTCACACAGATAATAAGTGATAAGTGCAGATCTTAAATGTTGTTCATTTGATTCTAGGTGCTTTGTCTTTTTGTTTCAATAGAGTTACTTCATAAAGTTTTATCCACTTTAGGGTAGAAAAGCGTGCACTTTTGACACGTTAGGACAACAAAATATTTTTAAATAAAGTTTGGGAAGTTGAAGCACTCTTTGAAATTGAGGTTCTAGCAAAGTTGGAAAAAACACTGAATTAGGAGTTAACAACCTGGGTTCAAGGGACTGACCAGATGGCGTAGTTTGTTAGAGTGTGGTGTTATAACACCAAGGTCAAGGGTTCTGCCTCTGTACTGGCCAGCTGCAAAGTAAATAAATAAATAAATAATAGTAATAATAAATAAATAATAGTAATAATAAATAAAAAATCTGGGTTCAGGTTTGGAAATACCGCTTAAGAACCGTAGGAATAGCATTAGTCTATGGATTTTCTAGGTCTTGGTTTTCTTATTTATAAAATGGTAATAAATACTTGTACCATTTACACCTCAGGAGAGATGTAATAATGTCTCCACTTTCATTAGGAGAGTCAAGAATAATATCTATATTATTATAGATATAATATCCATGTCTATGTACAGAGACTTTAAAAATACTCCTCAGAGAAAAGGACAACACAGCTGAAAAACTCTACAGACTAGACCCTTTATCCTTGTTTGTTAAATGTTTAGCACATGTTGTTAAGTCAGGTTGTGAGAGATCAGGTTTGGAATCTGGTATAATCACCTGAGATACTGGAAAGATGCCTCTTCTCCCTCGCTTATGTTCTCCCCGCTTCCAAGCCACTTAAAAATTATTTCACTTTAAGTTTTTAGAGAAATATTTATTTTGATGAGGTTCTAGCTGACACTGTTGGTGTCTCACACAGATCTTTGGGGAACCCTTTTAACAGCAGCTGTTGATGCTATTAAGGGCTTAACTTTCTGCAATATTCCCTGGAGGACTGCCTTGGGCTGTTGGAAGTGCCTCACCCACAAGGCCAAAAGATGATTGGCTGGTGCTGAGCTACAAAAGCCCTAACCTCATGGGAGACAAACTCTAACATAATTTATGCTCTATAGCTCCACATGTCATTAGGCTGGGGCTGGATGTCACCTAAAACCATATTCTTACTTTGCTTTCCCCTTTCCTGTGCTGATCCATTCACTCCCTTACAGGTTTCTCTTGAGAACACAACCTTAATAAATCACAGGTTTAAATCTCAGGAGGTTCTGGGAAATTTGGCCTAAGACTAGCTCTGATACTCATTACTTAATTCTAAGTTCCTTTAAGAGTGACATTTTAGGTGGCTTTCAGTAACTTGTTTATTGATCGTGAAACTGAATTTTGGTAGGAAGTAAAAAAGAGAGCAACTGATTACTCAGATGAAGGTGAAGACTAAAAATTTGCAAAAAAGTCTTTGTCTACTTCACAATTTCACATAGGCTAAATCAGGCTAAAGATAGTTTCTGGATCATATTGCTGACTGTGATGAACATTATTCTTCTCAATAAATATTATAAAAATAACGGATCACTCAGCCTCACAGATAATCACTGTATGTTAAAGCAGTTTTTTTTTTCTTTTAATGTTCTGCCTTCCTCTTTTTCTTTATAAATTATTGTTTAAAATGCATCCTACTGTGTCCATTTTTTTTAATTTCTGCCATTTAATATCTTTTTTATGCTGTAGTATTTGATAACCATAGGTTTGGATGACTTAGTTTTTAGCAGGGTTCATCGATGCACATATCTTAGTCTTTGCCCTTGGTCAGTGGTAAATGTTTGTCTGCCACTGTACTCTTTCCTAATATCTCCACAGGAAACAACATCTATTTTGGGAGAAATTAATGTTATGTAGAATTTTGTAACTATAGTGTTGCTACGTATTTTAACATGTTTTAATAAAAACAAAACACTCATTCTTATCACTCTTTTTCAACATAGTACCAGAAGTCCTAGCTAATGCAATAAGATAAGGAAATAAAAGACATACAAATTGGGAAGGAAGAAATAAAGCTGTCTTTGTTCACAGATGACATGATCATTATTTTAGGCCATTTCTGCTAGTATAAGAAAATGCATAACTAGGTAGTTTATAAAGAACAAAAAATTATTTCTCATAGTTCTGGAGGCTGGAAGTCCAAAACTGAGGTGCCAGCAATTTCAGTGTCTGGTGAGGGCATTGCCTTTGCCTCCATGATAATACCTTGTTGTTACATTGACTAATACTGTGTCCTCACATAATGGAAGAGATGAAAGGTAAAAAAAAAAAAAGTGTAGCTAATGTCCTCAGGCTATTTCATATAACACTAATCCCATTCATGAGGGTAGATCTCTCATGGCCTGATAATTTCCTAAAGGCTCCACCTCTCAATACTGTTGCATTGGGGATTGAGTTTGAGCATTAATTTTGGAGGGGACACAACATACATACAACAGCAATCATCTCTGTGGAAAATAAAAAAGAGTCAAAAAGCTTTGGAATTAATAGGAGGTTATAGAAAAGTTGCAGGATATGAGGTTAATATGCAAAAATCTATCACTTTTTCTACATACCAGCAATAAACAAGTGAAATTTAAAATCAAAAGCACAATACCATTAGCATTAGCACCACAAAAAATGAAATGCTTAGATATAAATTTAACAAAATATGTATAAGTTCTATATGAGGAAATATACAAAATTCTGATTAAAGAAAACAAAGGAAAATTAAAAAGATGGAGAGATATTCTATGTTCATGGACAGGAAGACAAGATGTCAGTTCTTCTTAACTTGATCTATAAATTCAACACAATCTCAGTCAAAATCCCAGCATGGTTTTTTTGTGTATATCAACAAGTTTATTCTAAAGTTTATATAAGAGTCAAAAAACCCAGGACAGCCAACAAAATTTTGGAGAAGAACAGTCAGAGGACTGAGAGTACCCAACTTCAAGATTTACTATAAAGCTACAGTAATCAAGACAGTATGGTACTGAAAAAAGATAGAGCAATGGAGTAGGATAGAGAGCCCAAAAATAGACCCATGTAATATAGCCAACTGATCTTTGACAAAGGAGCAAAGACAATACAATGGAGCAAAGATGGTCTTTTCAACAAATGATGCTTGAACAACTGGACATTCACATGCAAAATAATAATAATAATAATAATAATAATAATAATGATACAGATGTCACATTTGTTCCCCCAAATTAACTCAAATGTATTGCAGACCTAAATGTAAAACATAAAACTATAAAAATTCCTAGAACATAAAATAAAATCTAGCTGGACTTTAGTATGGCAGTGACATTTTATATACAACAACAAAGACATGACCTATTAAAAAAATATGTTAACAGGGAAATTCAAATTAAAACAACAATGAAATACTACTTCACACCTATTAGAATGGCCCAAATCCAGACCACTGAGAATACCAAATGCTGACTAGGATGTGGAGCAACAGGAACATTCATTCATTGCTGGTGGGAATACAAAATGGTAAAAAAACTTGGAAAGATATCTTGTTATTTTTTTTACAAAACTAAATGTTCTCTTACCATATGATCTGATAACAAGGCTCTTTGGTATTTACCCAAAAGAGATGAAAATGTATATCCACAGAGATGTTTATAAAATTGTAGTCATAATTGCCAAAACTTGGAAGCAACCAAGATGTTTTTCAATCGATGAAAAGATGAACTGTGCTCCTTCCAGGCAATGGAACATTATTCATCTCAAAGAAGAAATGAGCCATTAAACTATGAAAAGACATAGAGAAATCTTAAATGCATATAATTAAGTGAAGAAAGCCAATTTGAAAAGGTTACATACTGTATTGTAATTACATGACATTCAGAAAAAGGCAAAACTAAGGTGATAGTAAAAAGATAGTGGTTGCTAGGAGTCTGAGGAAAGGGAGGGTTAAATGGATGGAGCACAGAGGTTTCTGGGGCAATGAAAATACTCTGTATAATACTGTAAGGATGGATATATGCCATTATACATTTGTTAAAACCCATAGAAGGAACAACACTGAGAAGGAACCCTAATGTAAACTATGTGCTTCGGGTGATGATGATGTGCCAGTGTAGATTCATCGATCATAACAAATGTACCACTCCAGTAGGAGGAATTTTGTTTATGAGGAGGTTGCACATGTCTGGAGCAGGGACTATATGGGAAATCTCTGTATCTTCCTCCTAATTTTGCTGTGAACCTACAACTTTTTGAAAAGTATAAATGCAGACATTTATTTCTGACATTTTCTCCCAAATCTCGGAGTATCTGTTTTCTACTTTCTTTTCCACTGCTGCTCCTCTACTTTTTACCCCATTGTCCACTCAGCTGCATCTCAAACCTCTTGCTTAGCATTGCTGTCTGCATCCACCTGGTCATCCTCAGTTGCTAGTAGGTTTCCCTGGATTCCTAATAGTTACAAATGATTCAAGTCTGTCAAATAGACCTTCTCACTCACTCTAACACCACTTTCCACTCCACTTTTATTTGATCTGTGGAGGTCCGTGAATAGTCACTGTCCATTAAGTCAATATGAGAGGACATAATGAATCAAAGTCAATGTTGATCTCAAAGGAGATGTTGATAAGGGAGAAAAGTATTTAAAACATGAATATTTGGCTGTACCACAGAAAACAAGATAGCAAGGTATGCTAGCTTTGCTTCATGATTCCTTTGTGCTATAATTTTCTGAGCATTTTCTGTTCAATCTGCACTACCATTCATGAGATAAATATTGTTCTCTAAACTTTATGATGATAAAACTAGGTTCAGAAATTTTAAATAATAGTGTTGCTAAGATTGAAGCTCATATTTGCCTCACTCAAAAACATGCCTTTTTTTTTTTTTTTTTTTTTTTTTTTTTTTTTTTTTTTTTTTTT
>NW_007738077.1:43893-47269 GCF_000696425.1 Galeopterus variegatus
AAACTAGGTTCAGAAATTTTAAATAATAGTGTTGCTAAGATTGAAGCTCATTTTTGCCTCCCTCAAAAATTTTTTTTTTTTTTTTTTTTTTTTTTTTTTGCTTTGTTTTGTTTTTCTGACTGGTAAGTGGATTGCAATCCTCGGCACAGTGTTGTCTGCACCATGCTCAGCCAGTGAGCGCACTGGCCATGCCACACTCTCCCAAGTGAGCCATGGGGCTGGCCTCAAAACATGCCTTTTTAACCATAATGCATAGTAACAAATTATTATTATTATTGTATAATTGAGTCCCAAATATTTCTGACTCAAGTATTTCTTTTGTTTATTGTCTTAACATATCTGGAATTAATCACTGATAAATACAGCCTTTTTACAAAGCCTTCTTAGGCAACCCATAAAGCTCTTATTACTTTTTCTTTTTTCTTCCCTTTCTTTCTTCCTCTTCCTTCCATTCTTCTTTTTCTTTCTTTCTTCTTGACATTGATGCAGCATTAGTGAAATGGTATAAATGCTCATTCTGATAATTTATTCACTTTACAGAGTTTTCATATTTTTTTCTTTTACCCATTCTCCTGTAGTCTTATTCACTGACCCTCTCCCACCATTTTTTTAATCCATTCTTTCTGTTTCTTTTCATAGAAGGTCATTTTCTTTTATCGATGATCTTTTAAATTATTTATTCTGAGTATTTTTTAATGCCTTTACATTTTTAAATCTGTGAAGGTTCTTGTCATGAGGATAAATGAGAGTGGCTTTATGAAAATAGAGGCATGCTGTAATATCTCCACTTATTTTTAAAAAAATCTTTCTGGCTCATAAAAAAACAAAGCTGTGTGTTATTTTACTAGTCTGCAATTTTTTGATGAATACACCATGTTCCTTTAATCCACCTCACAAGAGACTGAAATAGTATTTAGTTCACAGATATTATAACTCCCTGCATAGCCCTTAGAAAACAAATAATTAAAAACAGAATGTGGCTGTTTGAAAATAAGAAGAATTATAGCATTTATTAGATACAGTGATTTGAGAATAAAGCATTAAATTATAATTGCTAAGATAAGAAAGAAATCAGATTTTCCCTAGATATGCAGAAAACACACACTGTGGAGCCTGCCATTTAAGTTCTCTTCAACTAACTTCTCACAAAGGAAAAATGATTCAAACATTCATAAATCAAAGACTCTTGTAATTTTAAAAAATGACAATTTACTGTTCTATAAAGAATCGGCCCATGGTAATGATCAGACTTGCCTCAAGTAGAATAAGAAATACAATGAAGGTAAAAATGTGATTTGAAGTCACTGTACAATTAAAAAAAAACCCATTTCATTAAGATGGAGCATATACTGTAACTCAATCCAGAACAAGATACTTAGTCTTTCTAAATTTATGATTCTATCAGGAGGAGATATAATAGGGACACCAACCTTGCTGGCTTGTTTGGGGGATGTTGAAATATGTGTAATATATATTGTAAATAGGTATATATTGTATATACATATACACTAATATGTGTAATAATATGTAATATGTATATATTGTATATGCATATTACATATTGTAAATATGTGTAAATATATTGTAAATATGTGTAAAATATGTGTGAAATTTAGTGCTTAGTAATATTTCTTGCATTGGGTAAGCTACTGCTATTATAATCATTATATGAAAGGATAAAAATTTTTTTGATTTGTTCTCAAACACCCAATAGTTAGATTTGAACAGCTTTGCATACAAATTAATTTGGTTAGAAAGAGTTGTTTTTTTTTTTTAAACTATATAGTGTTTCAAAATTCTTATCTTCTTTTGAGAGAAAAATAAGAAATAGTTTTCGAGGGGCTGTCTTACTCTCTAATAGAAAAAATATATATGATTTTCTACCATCATGATATAAGAGCTGAAATGGGATCTCTATTTTTTCAGCCAGTTTTGGAGCAGTTTCACACCATTACTTTCAAGGGTTATGAGTCTATCACAGGTCCATTAGTGACTTACCAGAGACAAAACCAGGAATTATTTCCACAGTTCATTTAAATAATGGATGAAAACTCACAGGAACTACCTGATAAAGTGTCAAGGATCTGCTGGGATAAGAAAAAAGTTTTGGTTTTGTGCACTTAGAAACTTAAATTATAGAAAAATAATTGGGTAACCTATGGTACTCTTAAGGTCTCTAGTTCTAGAAAACATAAATAAACTATATAAGTTATGGTCTGGCAAGATGGAAATGGTTACTAAATCTTTAAAATTTTAATATACTTGAAGATCTAATGCAAGTCACACTTTATTTTGTTGGACATTATTTTATTGGTCTCTACTGTTGATATAGATCTATCAAACCAAATTTCCAATTTTAAATAATAGTAGATATTTTCAAATATAAATCAAGCGAGTAAATATCTGTACATGAAATACCCTACTACACAGAAGATCTAACAGAAGTGTAAATTCAATACTTGAATTCATTGTTTCCTAATTGACCACATGACACTTCCACATATTTTCAACATTCTTCAAGTGACAGTTGTCTATTTAGTTAATCTTTCCTTTTGTGAATAAAGATAGTAACATTAATATAATTTCCCTCCTTTTTTAAAAATTAGCAGTAATCAAGTCCTTTTTTTCTCCCCAGAACTCTTAAAAACTGTGCTTATTTTCTACTTGCTGTGTTTGTGTATGTTCCCTAATGGATCCTTTATTTTTCTTTGTTTTAAATGAATCTGTGAATTATATATCATGCTAGTGTGTAGTGAATGCTGTGTTACGCAATTTTGCAACAAACTCAAATGGCCACAGATACGTTTGGTTCGCTTACAAAACACAAGCCTCCAGCAGTAAGTGTCCCAGAGATCTTAGCATATGTGAGTTTGGTCACTGGATTTTCATTGTTTTCATAAATTATCTTTTGTGGACTTCCTCATCCCACCTTCTGAAGGTAGTCATTAGAAAGCTTGAATGACTATGGATCAGGAATGAATACTTAGCAAGGAGTTGCCCTATAAAAAGTTCTTGCTCCTAGAAAGACAAGAGGTAGGTGATGTGTCTCTGAGAATCAGCAGTGTTTGTGTGAGAGCCTCAAACCAAAGCATGCTAAGGGGTTGGGGAGAATTGTAAAGAGTCACCATCTGCTGAGTCTGCCTTGGAGGGATGTCAGTGGAGAGAAGTGACTAGAGATTAAACACAATTAAGTTAAAATGAGTTAAGTAAAGAAGACTTTTCATTTTTAGTTTTCAGCTTACTTGTGTAGGTGAAGATGCCTTTTCTCCCCTTTGTTTCATCTTTTATTTTCTCTTCTTTCTTTAAGAATCCCAACTCTTTTTTTTTTTTTTTTAATTTTTATTTTGTCAATATACAATGTATATGATTATTATGG
>NW_007738078.1:0-6875 GCF_000696425.1 Galeopterus variegatus
AATCTGGCTGCTGCAAGGCCACAGCAGCAGCCCACTCTGTTTTTTAAAAAAATAATGGACAGTATTCTTTTGAACAGTTTTAGGTTCACAGGAAGATTGATCAGAAAGTCCAGTGCCCATAAGCCCCCTTACACCTCCTCCCTAGTTTCCCCTATTATTAGCATCATACAATAGTGTGGTGTATTGTTAAAATTGATAAGCCTATGTTGACACACTAGTGTAAACTAAATCCATAGTTAACATTAGAATTCACTCTTTGTGATATAAATTCTATGGGTTTTGACAACTTTATAATGATATGTAACACCTTTATAGTATCATAAAAAATAGATTATTTGCCCTAAATATCCCTGCGTACTCTATGTATTCATCCCTTCTTTCCCACCCCAACCCTTGGCAAACATTGAACTTTTTATTGTTTCTCTAGTTTTGCCTTTACCAGAATGTCATATAATTAGAATCATGCATAATTTTCAGATTGGCTTTCTTCGCTTACTAATATGCACCTGAGGTTCCCCCATGTCTTTTCATAGCTGGACGGTTCATTTCTTTTATCACTGATTAATATTCCATTGTGTGGATGTACCACAGTTTGCTTATCCATTCACTTATTGAAGAAGATCTTGATTACTTCCATGTTTTAACAATTACACATACAGCTGCTATAAACATTCATATGCAGGAACTTGTGTAGATATAAGTTTTCAAATCATTTGGGCACATACAAAGAAACACAATTGCTCGATCATATGGTAAAAATGTATTTAATTTTGTAAAAACTGCCAAACTGTCTTCCAAAGTGCTATACTGTTTTGCATTCCCACAAGCAATGAATGAGCGTTCATGTGGGCCCATATCCTCATCATTTGGTGTTGGTGTTTTGGATTTTAGCTATTTTGATGGGTGTGTAGTGATACACGTAGACGCCAAAGTGTCTACAGGTTCAATGCAACCCCTATCAAAATCTCAATAGCCTTTTTTAAAGAAATGGAAAAGATGATCCTCAAATTCATGTGGTATTTCAATGGACCCTGAATAGCCAAACAAATTGAAAAAAGAAAAACATAATAATAAATTTGGAAGATTCATGCTTCCTAATTTCAAAACTTATTACAAAGCTACAGTAATTAAAACAGTATGGCACTGGTATATGTATAGACATAAAGATTAATGTAATTAAGAGTCCCGAAATATACCCATACATCTATATTTGATTGATTTTCCAGTATGATGTCAAAACCATTTAATGGGAAAAGAATAGTCTCTTCAAAATATTTTCCTAAGACTACTGGATGTTCATGTGCAAAAGAATACCGTTGGGTCCTTACCTCACACCATATAATTAATTCAAAATGGATCAAAGACCTAAATATTAGGGCTAAAATTATAAAAACCCCTTCAAGAAAACATAGGGACACATCTTCATGACATTTAATTTGGGCAATGATTACTTAGATATCACACTAAAAGTATAAGCAATGACAAAAAAGTTCAATCAATTGGAACTCATGAAAATTACAAACTTTGTGCATCAAAGAATTCTATCTAGGGAGTTAAAAGACAACCCAGAGAATGGGATAAAATGTTTGCAAAATATATCTGATAAGCAACTAATATACAGAATATGTAAAGAAGTCTTATAACTCAACAACAAGATGGATAATAAAAAAATTGGCAAATGACTTACATAGAAATTTTGTCAAAGAAGATATAAAAATAAGCACATGTAAAGATGCTAAACATCATTAGTTATAAGAGAAGTGTTAATCAAAACCACAAGATACCACTTCATATCCACTGGGTGGCTATAATAATTCTTTTTTTAGAAAAAGGAAAATAGCAACTGTTGACAGGCATGTGGAAACATTAGGAACCTCACATACTGCTGGCGGGAATATAAAATGGTGCAGCCACTATTGAAAATAGTTTGGAAATTATTCAAAATGTTAAACATAGAATTATCATACCACCCAACAATTCCACTCCTATGTATATATAACCTAAAGAATTATAAACAATTGTTAAAATAAAAAATTGTACAGGAGTGTTCATAGAAGCAGTATTCACAATGGCCAAAAGGTGGAAATAACTCAAATGCTCATCAATTGATGAATGAACAAACATATGTGGTATATACATATAATGGAATATTAATCAGTCGCAAAAGGGAATATGGTACTGATACATGCTAAAACATGTATAAACCTTGAAAGTAAGGTTTCTATGCTAAGGGAGAGAAGTCAAACAGATGAGGTCTGACGTATTATATTATTCCATTTATGTGAAATGTTTATTATAGGCAAATCGGTAGAGACAGAAAGAAGATTAGTGGTTACTAGGGGCAAGGGGAAGAATTACTTACTTGGTTAAGAGTTCCTTTTGTGGAAATTAACATTTATGAAAAAAAATAGTGATGATGGTTGTGCCACATTGTGAATTCAAATGGTAAAATACACTTCTTAATTGGTTTCTGCTGCTATAAGGAAATACCATAGACTGCATAATATATAAATAATTGAAATTCATTTCTCAAAGTTCTAGAGGCTGGAAAATCAAAGATCAAGACACTGGTAGATTTGGTGCCTAGTGGAGGCTCAGTCTCTGCTTCCAAGATGGTGCCTTGTTGCTATATCCTCACATGGCAGAAGGTGGAAGGGCAAAAGAGACTAGAGTGCTTCCTTCAAACTCTTTTATGAGTATTAATCCCATTCATGAGGTTGAAGTGCTCATGACTTAATCACTTCCCAGAAGACCTCATCTCTTAACACTATCACATTGGGTATTAAGTTTCAACATACAAATTTTGGAGGAACACATACATTCAAACCACAGCAACACATAACTTAAAGTTACTTACTAACTAATACTCCTGCCAGAGTGACATAATTTTGCCTTACTTTGCTAGGGTGAAAAATCTCCTGACCATTTGTTTAAATGTCCTATTCAAGTGGGGATTAAATAAAAAGCAAAGTATACCTTTGCCAAATATTCAAACAACAACAACAGAAATAATGAACTGGACATGACATTTGTAAAGTCTGTGTTTGATGGTTAATTTTATGGAGCAATTTTATGTGGCAACTTGATTGGGCTAAGAGATGCCCAGGTAGCTAGTGAAACATTATTTCTGTGTGTATCTGTGAAGGTGATTCTGGAGGAGTTTAGCATGTGAATAGGTAGACTAATCATGACATGTGCAAAATGGAAACTATATCAGGTCAGAGGCTGATGCAAACATATCACACACTGTATTAGTCAGCACCACTGGTCCTACAAATATACTTTGTAAAGTAAAGAAGATCATGTTTACCAATGTGGGTAGGCCTCATTCAATCCATTGAGGGACTGAATATACAAAAAGGAGGAAGAAGGGTAAATTTGCTTTTTCTGTTTGAGCTGGAAAATTTATCTTCTCCTGTTGTTATATATCAGCACTGCTGGTTTTCAGGCCTTCAGACTCTGACCAGGACATACACCATGAACCCCCTGGTTCTCAGGCCTTTGGTTTTGGACTAAAATTACACCATCAATTTTCCTGGGCCTCCAGCCTCTAGACAGCAGATAGCAGGATTTCTCAGCCTTTATAAAAGTGTGAGCCAATCCCTCATAATATATCTTTTCCAATATATGTATATATGAGGGAACTTCAAAACGTTTGTGGAAAAAATGGAATTAAAACATAAAATGAATCCTTCTATGAGCTTTCGAAGACCCTGCATATAATTTATTTCTTGTTTCCCTGGAGAACTCTGACTAATATACTGCATTACATGTTTGCATCTTCCCCTGCCCCATATAGTTTCCATTTGCACATGCCATAATTCCTTATTTTCTGAGGCAAAGCAAATTGATAGAATGTAATAGATTGGCAGTATGAGTAGTTTTTGAAACCTTAAAATATGAAATGCATTATTCAGACAATAAGATTATAGGAAGGTTGCATAAAGTTAGGACAAGTTTCCAAAAGTTTTCTGCTTTTATTTCTTAGAAAAACTTTGCTAATAAAGAGGAGTATATCCGTAGGACCAAAGGTGCTTGCTCAGAACTCATTAGCCAAAAGAATATGCTCCACTGACAGAGTTAAGGATCTTGACCATGTTCTGTGACAATTCAAGCAATGTATACTATTGTCCTGTTACCTTCGGTACCTATTGCAAAGTTTCTTAAGCTTAATCTAGTCAATTGCTGGGAAAAAAATGTGTTATCCAGGCACTTCAGTGGAGAATTGGGGACATTATACCAGGTAGAAACATTGTTTGAAATGCTATATTTAGAAATTGTGAATGCTAATTCCAGAAACAAAATTAACTAAACTCAAGGAAAATTAACTCATGTTGTTCATGATGCAACTTGGGGGGTGTTTTGAGCCAGTGATCATTTGATTTGGCATTGTTTTATAATTCCAATAGGGCTGATCTTGCTATGTAGGAGCTAATAGCAACCATAGAAAACCCTTTATGTTTTTCTCTTATAATTGTAGCCACCTGATGCATAAAATATGGAACAGGTTTTTTTAAGCTATAATTTTACAGAGAGGGGAGTTCCTTGCTCTGTTTTCTACCTGACTTCAGGAACAACTTCGGTGGCACAATTTCCTTTTAATTATTTTACAAATCTTGCAATTTGCTTTGTTTATTAGCAACTGATCCCAATTTTTACTGTGAACCCTACAGGCTTCAGTGCAATAGAAACCAGTACAAATGCCTATAATTCCTTCCACCTGTTATGGATCTCATGCCCTACCTGGCTATGTTGAGAGTCCTTTACCACCAACGCACTCACCTACCCTGTCCACTAACACAACTCCTCTAGCCTTTTCTTTCTGCTCCCTATCATCCCCAAGAGCAGGAGAATTCTCCATTTTAATTTAGTTGAAGACCCCGTCCCAACAACCCTCTGAAAACTCAAGTCAATTAAAGTTGGGGTATGGGATAGATATTGTTGAAGAGTAAACTGACCTGGAAGAAAGGGCATTTACATTGATCCCAAGAACACGAATAAGCAATCCTTCTTCATGTGGGACTTTAAGACAGAGAAAAAATATTAATTGTCAATTGGTTTAGAAAGTTTTCTATTGAACCAATGACTGGAATTGTTGGAGACTGTCAGATTGCTGTACTGGTTGATTTGCATAATAAATTACTGTCAAATATAGTAATTTAAATTACTTTGGGGTAATTAAATTGAATATTTTGACCAATCATCTTTCTTGTGGGATAATACAGAGCTCCGGTTTAGTCTTGAAATTATTTTTCTGGCTGTTATTAAGTTAAGTTTTAAATTTCCCTATTACTGTTTCTTGTTCAATCCTAAATTACACTTGAACCATCTCCAGTTCCCTCAGACCTGAATGACCCACTGTTACATTTCAAGTGTCAATACTGTTGTGTGATTAGGATCCTGGATTGGACTTTGAATGGCTCTGCCCTTTTCTCCCCTATGAAGGGCAGCAATGCAATGACAAACAATTAAATTTTCTTTGAACACAACCATTCACAAGTCCTGAAAACAGAATATCGTCTTTATGCAATTCCTGGTAAAAATGGGCAGAGTTAGAAAGTCCAAACAACTTGATATTAAAGCATATGCTGTAGCCTTGTTGATCCAGCTAATTAGACAGTTCCTAGTTCTGAGGCACAACCTAACAGAACAATGTCCACTCACCTTTTAAATTTACCAAGCATTGAATATTGCCGTGTGGGTCCAATTTTGTTCCACTTTAATAGATGTCAACACCGAAGAGACACTTGACACCCTCCTTTGACCTCCTCCCCACTCCTCTGCAAACACAGCAAAGAATTTGTTTATTGTTCCCATTTTTAAGCAGAAAGACCAATGACACTTGTAAACCAGGTGTAGAAAATTTCACTCAGTCACTGAAGGAAGTTTTCCTTCCTAAGTTCATACCTAAGTCCTGCCAGTAGAAGTGATTCAGGAAAACTGCACACAGAGACAAAAACTTCAAGCAGGCCAATACTAATTCTTAATGTTCCTTAGATTTTACAATTTCATGGTTCTTTAATGTCAGTCCAGAGGAGTGACTTAACTCAAACTCTGTCAAATTTAAGAACAGAAAGTTTTAACAATTATCAAACTAACATTCATCAACTAAAATGGCCACCAAGAAATTGACAAGTGGAAGTACATAAAAATAGATTTATGGCCTCAAGTATTCATGACTGTAGTTCTTTAGGAATTTTCCTTCAATTTAGCTAGTAGCACTAAAGCCCTTGATTGTGCACAAGAGACCATCACTGTCACTTCTCCACTAATTGACAAGTTCACTTTAACTTGTTTAAAATGCCTGTATATTTGTGACGTTTCCCAATGATTTCCAATTAAAGCCATTCGACACTTACATGTTTGCTTTGATATTTGACTATTGATTATCTTTAGAACTGTGAGACATTTGCTCTCAGCCTGGTAGGTGGACCACTTGTAATACAAACAAGGTCCCTTGCTCTCTACAAAGCATTAATATAAAATGGGAGGAGACGATTTGAAGAAGCTGAAACGAGAGACATGAAGTATCTATCGGGAAAAGACAAGCTGAGTGCCTGCCTCCCAGAAGTCCTGTGGCAGTAAATGCTAGCTCTGAGCTTCCTGAAGTGAATGACACCACGTAATCAAGTGTGATTTCTCCTGATTACCTCAGAACTAACTAGAAAGTACCTCTCATCCAAGATGCGCATCCAATTAGAAGTACCTGGTAAGAAGGTACTTGCATATGTTCAAGTCATATTATGTCATGAGGACTTTTGAAAACTGACAATTAATATAAAATTAAAATGCATTGGAATGAAACGAAGAGTCTTAAGAAACTCACAGCTGCAGATTTGGGAGCCTGTTTTAATTGATGAGACATGGTGACTTTG
>NW_007738078.1:8037-10631 GCF_000696425.1 Galeopterus variegatus
GTCCATATTAGTGGTTAGAAAATTGAGCCTAAGAGTACCGGAATGATTTGTTCAAGATCACCCAGCTTGTGAATAGAATTCAAGATTTGAACCTAGCCAACCTGACTCTAGATTCAGGTTTTGATGTTTTCTCGATCTCCTTGGATCAGATGGGGATTGAGACATACTTGAAGATGGTTTGCACCATTCTTTTTATGCCATACTCCATATCCATCTCTTTGGTTTAACTGTGTCCTCAGAAACACACTGTGATAGTAAAATGATGAACAAGGATTGTTATGTGTGCCCACAGAACATTTGTACTGTGCTTTGGAGTAAGGAATGGGGTTAGATAATTGACTAAACCAGGGTATCTCCAAAAGGAGAAATACCTCATCTCTGTCTCTAAAAACATAAAACAAGAAGTTCACATTTGGTTTATAAAAAGTATTTTTTAAAAATACTATTGCTCAGTACCTTTGTTGTCTTGAGAACCTCTTAAGAACTAAGAAATTAGTACAAGAAGGCTGTGTATTGATATAGTTTTTTACAGTTGGTTAAGTGAGTTTATCTTCTGTATTTTGTCTTCAAAACAACCATTTGCGCTTCCTATAGCGTGTATCATCATGTAAATTTTACAGAGGGGAATACTGGGGCACAAGGAGTTCGCGTGGTTTTTCCAAGGCCATAAAAGTAATAAGGGACTGGGCTGATATTTGAAACTAGTCTTCTGATTCTAGATTTGGTATTTCTCAAGGTAACTTTATTCCTCAGGAGTGCCTCGTTTTCTAGGGAAAATTATTATACTCAACATATATCCTAAATACGTCTTTACTACAATTCTTACTTTTCATTAAATTCTGCATCAAAGATGAAATTATTAATTTTTAAATATATATATATATATATTTAGGGTTATCTTCATCATAAAGGCTGAG
Source organism: Galeopterus variegatus (assembly GCF_000696425.1). Lineage (NCBI taxonomy): Eukaryota > Metazoa > Chordata > Mammalia > Dermoptera > Cynocephalidae > Galeopterus > Galeopterus variegatus. Next base: position 8,955 of record NW_007738078.1, read on the forward strand.
TACTAAATTTGTAAAAGAAAAGGTAGGGTTCATTACTAATTTTACAGAAAATCTCTAGTGATTATACAAACTACTTGCTATTGGATATGGTAATTAAAGTAAAAGATAAATTAGGCTTTTAGAGATTACATAGAATTATAAAGCAAGATCTAGCCATGACTAAATAATTACTGAAGTAAAAGGATCATTGTACATACTTTTAGATAATGACAACTCTGGGTAGCATTTATCATAATAAACATGTACAATACATAGAGACTCACTGCACATCATCCCTCTCTTGATATTCGAAATGACTATGGATACTGATTTGTTTGAGAAGTTGCAGATAACATAGGCAACTAAGCCATGAACACAGAAAATGGGGAGATCGATGTGCATCAAATATTATTTTTACATAATTTAGAAAAACATTTTCCTTAGAGAACTCTTTTTAAACACTTATACGGTGATATAGAAGTCTCTGTCAAGGTATATTAAGTATTTTAGTAAAGTTTAATTGAATTCTCATAATGTCAGTGAAGATATTCAATATTTCTAAAAAAAGTGATCATTATTCAAACAATTTTGGAGGGAATATGACTATGAAAACGCTGGCTAAATGAATTATTATTTTCCGATTGCTGCCATAAAAAATTCCCATAATTTTAGTGAATTATTCAATTCAAGTTTATTATATTTCACTAATGGAGGTTAGAAATCTGAAATGTGCCTCGATGGGCCAAAGTCAAGGTTTTGACAGAGTGGCTCTTCTTCTGGAGGCACTGGGGGAAGATACATTTCCTTGCCTCTTCCAGCTTCTTTTCATAATAATAATACTTATTATTATCATTGAAACATAACTGATTGTACATATTTGTGTAATACAGTATTGAATATCCATACTTGTATGCAATATATGATGCACAAATCTGAATAATTAGTCTATGCATCATTATACAATTGAATCCTATTTTGTGGCCCTTTTCCAATTCCTTGCTACCTCCCCTCCCCCTCTCCCTTTCCCACCTCTGGTGGCTTCAATTTGATTCTCTCCATTTGAAAGTTTAGTGAATTATAGTGATTGTCATATCTTTCTTTCTTTTTTATTTATTTGTTTATTTTTTTAGCTCCCACTTATAAGTGAGGATGTGGTATTTCTCTTTCTGTGCCTGGCTTATTTCACTTAAAATAATTTTCTCCAAGCTCATCCATGTTGCTGTGAATGGCAGAATTTCATTCTTTTTCATGGCAGAATAGTATTCCATTGTGTATATATACCACATTTTCCTTATCCAGTCATCCATTGATAGACGTTTAGGTTGGTTCCAACTTATGGCTATTGTAAATAGAGCTGCAATAAACATGGGAGTGCAGGTATTCTTTTGACATGATGATTTCAATTCCTCTGGGTATATATCCACCAGTGGGATTGCTGGATTGTATGGTAGTTCTATCTATAGCTGTTTCAGAAACCTCTACACTGTTTTCCATAATGGCTGTACTAATTTACAGTCCCAACAACAGTGCAGGAGTGTTCCCTATTCTTTGCATCCTTTCCAGCATTTATTATTTTCTGTCTTTTTGATAATAGCCAGCCTAACTGGGGTGAGATGATATTTCAATGTGGTTTTGAATTGCATTTCCCTGATGCTAAGTGATGTCGAACATTTTTTCATGTGTCTGTTGGCCATTCAT
>NW_007738078.1:10970-11759 GCF_000696425.1 Galeopterus variegatus
TTGCATTTCCCTGATGCTAAGTGATGTCGAACATTTTTTCATGTGTCTGTTGGCCATTCATATATCTCTCTTTGAAAAATGTCTAACAAATACTTGAAAACGTGGAATTGGCTTTGGAACTGGGTGTTGAGAAGAGGCTGAAGGAAGAACAGACAAGAAAAGGTCTAGATGTTGGTGAAAGTTCACAAGACAAGAAAAACAGGGAAAGTTTGGAATGCTTTAGAGACTGGCTAAAAGGTGGTGACCACAATGCTTATGGAAATACGGATTGTGAAGAACATTCTAAGGAAGTCTCAGATAGAAATAAGAAGTTTATTGGAAACTAGGGCAAAGATCACCCTTGTTATGAACTGGCAAGGAACATGGCTGCATTCTGTTTATGCCCAAAAGTTTTATGGAATGTAGAAGTACAAGGTGCTGACCCAGGGTATTTGGCAGAAGAAATTTCCAAGCAGCAAAGCATTAAGGAAGCTATGTGACTATATGTAACAGCCTACACTGAGTTATGGCAGCAAATGCATGATATAAAGCCAGAATTTTAAAGGAAAGCAGAGAATAAAGATTGTGAAAATTTGCAACCTGGAAATGTGGTAGAGAAGCAGAGAACATTCTCAGGAGAACAAGTCAATGGTGTAGTCCAGAGACTGTTTGCTAAGAAGATTAGTACAGAAGAAAAGGATTATCAACAGAAGGGAAAAGACCTTTAAGGCACTCCAGAGAACTTGGAGGCTGTGGAGTATACTTACATTTATAAAGCAAATATATTTCACAGAGTCTAGTTCCCTGTAG
>NW_007738078.1:13409-14869 GCF_000696425.1 Galeopterus variegatus
AAAAAAAAAAAAAAGTTAATATTTCTTTGCAGTGTTGGTATTGTTTTAGCATGCCTTTCTTTCTTATCCGCACAATGCTTCTCTTCTCTCTTCAAAGCAATGGATCCCTTTCTCAGCTATGAGGCTTTGTGAGAAACATAGCCCTGGAACACCAATCATACGTCCTTTTGGGTATGTTGTTTTTCTCTAAAAGCCCCAAGAGTCAAATGGCTTCATCTCTGATTGGTGGCCAAGCCCTTAATCTCAGTAACACATTTGAGAAACAAAAACTGGACTAAATCTATCTGTTTAAATAGATGGTCTCAAAATTTCTGATAATCAGCAGGTTATCTTGAACAGACTTCTAAATTTTCTTCTAGACTCATCTATCTATTCCTTCACAAAATCCTATGGTAAAGTTCTATTTTTTTTTCTTAAAAAGAAGAAAATCTTCTCTGCATCTTCTTGAAAAGGCTTACATACCTTGCTTTACAACATAAATTTTTTACCTTGCTTTCTCTGAAACAGGATGAGGCTCACCAATAAGCTCAAATATTCTTTAGAAACACAATCTAACCCTGACTGTCTTCTTATGCTAGTAAGTTTTTTATTACATTTTAAACAAAGCCTATATGATCCTTATTTGTTTTTTTTTTNGGGAAAAACAGTGTTTGCTAAGATCAAGCTTTTGTTGGTGGATCGACTTAACCTTTTGCAAGTTGCATTATGGAATGTCACCTTGCTTGTTTCACTGAATGTTACCAGTCTCTAATGTAAAACTATAATTAGCCATGACCACACGTATGTTCTTTTCCTGTAACTTCCTGGTCTTGAGAATAAATGCAGGGCGAGAACCCCAGTTCATGGTTAATTTTCCCAAAAGAAGGAATGCCTCACTCTTGAGTGTTCCAGGAGATTAACCCCTTTGCCGTCTCTCACTGCTTGGAAGAGATGCACTTTGACTAATCCTTTTGTGACTCTGCCACCCAGGGGAAGAGAGGTGATAAATCTGTGTGAGAAAAAGCAACAAAATGGTGTCCCATATGAGCCATTCTTGATCCACAGATTGGAGACAGACCTGTCAAGCCTTGGAAAGAAGTGAAATAGGACATCCACTACTCATCACTGCAAAAGGGAATTCCCAGTAAGGGAGACTCACCCCAGTAAAGGGGGATCACAGGCTGTTCTCGTTTAGGGGTCCATGCCTGTGGCAGGTCAAATTAGGTCTTTTCAACCCTAAAGGTGTTTTTTCATTCTTTTTGCTTTTAAAATATGGATAATTCATTAACCAAAGGGGAGACCTAACATACATTAGAACTCCAATATCTCCTTAAGGTAGCTAGCTGCAAAGTAACTGAATGGCAGCTTGTAAAACTGTTAGTGGATATCAAACAACCATGTCCTTGTTACCTCAAGGAAGGGAGCCTTAACATAAGAATTTTGGAACAAATTGGTCACTGGTTAATTATGCAATGGGTCTC
>NW_007738078.1:16130-17204 GCF_000696425.1 Galeopterus variegatus
TTTTTTTTTTGTTTATGTCTGTATATATACATACGTAAGCTGTAAGTTATGTCTACATGTTCATGTTTGTATGTGAGTTTGTATTGTCTACATGGTACATAATTAGCTTATAATTAATGCACACTCATTAAATGAATAAGTATAATTTCAAATTCACATGACTTAAATTTTCTAAAGTTTTGATAAAGTAAATATATCCTCAAAGTTTGATTTAAACCTTTTACCTAAATTTGGCTCAAGGTCAATACACCTCTTCCTTACCTCAGCTCTGCCTCCTGGCCATGCTGTGAGAAACAATGTATTTTAGACGTTATCTTTGCTCCACATGGCCTCTCCAGATTCCAAATGGCCCTAAATACTACTTGGAAACCTGGAACCCAAGATGGATAGTGAAAAGGAAACCTATGCCCAATATTGCATAGGCCCAAGTTAACATTAACTGATAATGGTACAGATTTAATCCAACATGTTTTTGACTGGAAAACCATAAATATTTATTTGGTAGAAATAGCTAAGACTCAATCTGGGATTTGTGTAATTTGCTCTGACAAATGAATGCCTATTTACTAATCTGCATGTATAAAAATGTTCTTATCATCACAAATCACTGCCTGGGTTTACTAATCAAAGAAGATTACATTTGTCTTTTCTAGAGGTCTTTTAAGTTGTGCATAATAATTTCTTGTGCTCTTTGCCTTTGAAAACCTTTGTCACTTTGGTTTTACCTTTTGTAGTAATTTGTGATCTTATTAAACTAATGTTTTAAGCCTTTATTATTTGACAAACTCTCCAAAGCTAAATTCTGAAAGCTCAACCTTTTGGCTTAAACTAACTTTCAGGAGTTCCATGGGCCCTGGAGCTTCTCAAAGAATATATGAGATGTATAAAAACTAATTGGCTTATTTGATAAATTAGACTATATGGGAAAACATTGTCAGTACTGACATGTACCTTTCGGGCCATGTGGAATCCAGAGAGGCCATGTGGAGCTTACGGCAGAGGGCAGAATTCAAAAAGATAATGTCTAAAAGATATTGTTTCTCCCAGCATGGCCAGGAGGCAGAGCTGAGATAA
>NW_007738078.1:18905-20058 GCF_000696425.1 Galeopterus variegatus
AAAGGAGGTCCAGTTGGTACGCCATGGCTGCGTTTCTCATGAAGCCTCAGAGTCTTGGGTAAAGAAGTGAAGCACGTGGAATTAAGAAAAAGAAAATGTGCTCAAACAAAACAAAGGTCGCAAAGAAGCTGCCTCAGGACATAGAGCTAGTTGGTAGGTGAAAACAAAAGAAAGATAGAGACTTGTTAATAGACTGAGTGGAGAAAATCATTCCTCCAGGATATTGGGCAGGATCCTTTCCATAACGGAGATTTTATGACCTACAATCAAGACAATGTAGGTCAGAGAATCTCTTTATGGCCTGCATAAATACAGAAAGGCAGGGGCAGATGGAGGAGGAGGTGGTGGCAAGGATTATGTTTCATCTTTTTCAGTGACATAAACATATCTCTTCTTTATGTTAAGGTCTTGAATAGGCCTTAAAGTCACTCAACATAGATTCCAAACCATTAGGTGAGTAGCCTTGACAGGACCTATTCCATTTTATGACCAGCAACCAATTTGTTCCCAATCCTCAATATCAAAGCTTCCTTCTTTAGGGTGCCAAAGGCATTGTAGTCTAATGACCAATAATAATTCAACAAGCTGTTGTTCAGTTATCTTACAGCCAGCTGGTTTAAGGAGAAATTGGAGTTGTAATTTATGTTGAATCTCCTCTTTAGTTAAAGGATTTTTTCATATTTAAAGAATGAAAGTAAGAGAAAAGAAACCTTTGGGTGAAAGCCTAGCTAGACACAGCCACAGACATGCAATGCTAATGGAAAGCTGCCTGTTATTCACTTACCAGGATGAGTAAATATAAATGTTGGACATCATTTTCCTTTCCAAGGCTTGGTAGGTCAGTCTCTGATCCATGGAGTAAGAAAGTCTCACACCAAGAACCATTTGTTACGCTTCTCACTATGTAATAGAGATGAAAAAAGGATTACTCAAAGCACCATGATTTTGATGAGAAGCCTGATGGGACTGCACCTCAGCAACTCCTCTGTTAGAAGGAGAAAACTGGGTATAGCCCTGATTCAAAGTTAGCTTCTATTTTTTATTGTGAAGACAAGGAAGTTTCACAAGGAAATTCAATTGATTCAGTCATTGCAAAAGGACACAAGAACATGGGCAGTGTTACAAAAGTTATCTATGGCTAAGTATAGCTTAA
>NW_007738078.1:20950-21824 GCF_000696425.1 Galeopterus variegatus
TAGTAACGTCAGTAAAATTAACAATGTGACATTCCAAAGTACAATTAGTGAAAAGCTAAGTCAGTCAAACTGACTCATTATCTAAAGTATAACTTCTCCTTAAGCAAAAGTTACATTCTTATGATAAAATCTATGTACAATTATCTCTAAAGTTTCCCCCAACAGACAGATTTCCCCTAGCGAACATTTTTTCACATCTTTCCCTTCAGCAATTCTTAAAATCTCTTAACAGCATAAGTATGACAACTACCTGTTGTCTCTAAAATCATTAAAGTATACAATCCCATACCTAAGAGTTGATTAGATGGGATTTTTCCCTCTGATCATAGGCCAATGCCTCCTACCTGAGGGCTTTTGCCCCATACATGTATTTACATAAAAACCCTATTCTAAAAATCAAATGAGAATCAAGATTTCTAATGCTCTACAAACAAGAACATACTTTGGGGAAAAGACTGTCTCTTCAAAAAGTCATGCTGGGAAAATTGGACACACATATGCAAAAGAATGAATCTAGAACTGTGCCTTTCACCAGTTACCAAAATCAACTCAAAATGGATTAAAGACTTAAGTATAAGTTCTGAAATACAAAACTACTAAAGGAAAACATGGGCAAAACACTTCAGTAAGTACAACTGGGAAAATATTTTAAGAATAAGACCCCAAAAGCACAAGCAACAAAATAAAAAAATAAATAAATGGGAGTATATCAAAGTAAAAAACTTTTGCACAGCAAAGGGCACAATCAACAGAGTAAAAAGACAACCTACAGAATGACAGAAAATATTTGCAAACTATACATCTGACAAGGGATTTATGTCCAGAATATACAAGGAACTCAGACAACTACACAGCAAAATAATAATAATAATAA
>NW_007738078.1:23399-24672 GCF_000696425.1 Galeopterus variegatus
ACTCATTTGAAAGACACCATTCAGCCCATATTATTTAAAACTCTTTATGTCCTGTCTGCCCTCCAAGCCCTGTGGCCCTCACATCGAAGGGGAAGACAAGTACTGCAAACCTCCCATCTTCTCTCACATTTACGGTGGTTGCCAATTACTCACAGGATCAAGTCCAGACTTCTCACGCTCTTTGAATTATTTAAACCAAATCAACCTTCACTTCCTCAACTCTCTTTCTCCTCATCAGTCCTATGTCCTGTCAAGTATTCAACTATTCTATTTTTTGCCATTATTATTGCCCTTCACACTTTTCTCATGACGTTTACCTCACCTGTGACCATTATCTTCAGCCATTTTCATGTCATTCCTGGCCAGAACCTCTTTCCTTATCCAAATCTCCTTTGAACTGCAAACTGAAGCTTAAAGTTAGCTTTTTATTTCTTTGGATGTTTTAATGACTGCAATGGTTAATTCTAGGAGTCAACTTGATTAGATTAAGGTATAACCTAGAAACATGGTAAAGCAATATTTTTGAGTGTGTCTTTGAGGGGGGTTTCCAGAAGAGATTAGCATGTGGACCTGAGTGGACTAGATGGGAAACATACATCCTCGATATGGGTGGGCACCATCCAAACCACTGGGGACCCAGAGAGAACAGAAACTGAGGAAAAAGTGAGTCTCTATCTGCTAAAGCTGGGATAAGCTCTGCTCTCCTGTCTATGGACATCAGAACTTGAGACTCTTCAGCTTTTTGGTTCCAGGACTTAGACTAATGGCACCATTGACTTCCCTGGTTCTGAGGCCTTCAGACATTGGAATGAGCCATGCTACTGGCATCCAGTTTGCAGATGGCCTATCGTGGGACTCCTCAGCCTTCTCAATCACATGAGCCAATTACACTAATAAATCCCCTCTCATATATTTATATACATATCCTGTTGGTTGTGTCTCTCTGGAGAACCCTGGCTAATGTAATGACTACATGACTATTCTGGTTCCCATAAAGCATTCTCCCTGTGAACTCTGTACCACATTGTTTAGCTCTTTGTTACTGACTCACCTAGTCTTTTATAATTGCCTAAACATTTCACACACATACATGCACAAACAGAGACACGAAAATGCACATTTAATCTTCTCCTCTAAATATGATGTTTTCCACTTATTATTTCAATAAATATCAATTACTCTCCTTCAATTACTTTGATACTATGCTAAGAACTATAGACCACAAAATATAAAGTATATTTTTCCTGCTTTCAATAACATCATAAACTATCAG
>NW_007738078.1:25568-26494 GCF_000696425.1 Galeopterus variegatus
ATAAACTCCAAGTCAATTAACAATGAATATGTTCTAAAACTAATAAAATAAAAATGCAAAGTATTTAAGACTTCAGTCAACTGGATGATTATTCTCAGCATTCCAAGATGAACATATACCCTGATCTGTTGGTGTCTCACTTTGCCTAAACCCAACCAGAAACCAGAATGCAAAGGGACACAATTGATATTGTCCATTGAAGTCAGCCTACTGGGGCATAGAACATGCTGGTATGATTAATAGATGTTGTTCTAAAGTAGTTTTTGTTCTCAATGCCTATTAGGAAAGTTTAATGCTGGTGACAGGGGAGGTATGAGAGTCTTTGGAAAATAGACTAGAAAACTAGGTAACCTTTAGTATGAGAATTATTTAGATATGGCTAATGTTGAGGGAGTGGAAAGCCACATTTCAATTTGAACAGCAATAACTTTTGAGATGCCTATTACTCAATTGTAGTCCATTCTGTCTTAGGTGCTACAGCAGTTTTGGAAAGTAACTTGGAAACCTGTTAGTAAGCACTGTCTCAAACAACAAAGCACCAGACAAAGCCCGGAGGGCAACAAAGAAGGCAATAAATATTGCTTTAAAATGTATCTTTCTTATATGAAAATAAGGTAATGAAAGACATGAATATCATATGATAGTTATGGACACCCTGTTTTCCTTTGTGCATCCCATGAGGCATCCCCCGACTGAACTGCTTGCTATTTCCCCAAGAGGCCACCTATTTCCATCCTAAATTTAGTGGGGCAGAGTCTGCCTTATTTATCTCGTGTTACTGTGCTGGATTTTCCTCATTTGTCCCACCAGATCCACTCTCTTATTTTCTTCAGCATATGAGTGGAAAGGGAGATGGATCTATCACTGCATTTCTCAGTGTGGAACAGTATGTGCCTGGTATGAGTCACACCACAGGAGCTCATCAG
>NW_007738078.1:27868-28640 GCF_000696425.1 Galeopterus variegatus
TAAAATAAGGAAGTTGGGGGCCTAGAGGTGCCAACAGTGCATTCCTCCCACGGAAGGAGATAGAAACAGGACTGCTGCTACCACCACCATAGTCGCCACAGTCATTGTCTGGTCCCAGAACTATTGCCCATGCAGAGCAGCTCCCCACAGAACGGAAGTCCTGCAAGTGGCTCTCCGCTGCAATGGCAAACTCTGCAGATGTTAGAGAGGTGGCTGCAACCACTGCTGCCACTGCAAGTTAACACCACTGCTGCCAAGGACACTGCAGAAACGAATGAGGCATTTGTAGTCACGGCTGATACTTCTGCCCCCACAAGGTAACCTGCTGCCACCAAGGACACTGCCAGGGTTTGTACAGATGCGAGGGAGGTAGTAGCAGCCACCAGTGCTGCTGCCTCTGCCATGAGGTAACCCCACTGTCGCCAAAGACACCACAGACACAAGGGAGGTGGTTGCAGCCACCAGCACCACAACTGCCCACATGAGGTAACCCCCTCCTAGTACATACACTACAGACGTGACAGTGGATCTTGCAGCTGCCAGCATGACTGCCACCCCATAAGGTGACCCCACTGCTGCTGTGGATGCTGCAGATGTGAGGGAGGCAGTTGCAGCTGCCGGCACCACAGCTGCCCTCACAAGGTAACCCCACTGCCACTAGGAACACTGTAGATGCAAGGGAGGAAATTGCAGCTCCCAGCACTGCTGCCAACCCCACTCTGCTGCCAAGGACACCACAGATGCCAAGGAGGTAGTCGTAGCTGCCGACATC
>NW_007738078.1:30443-31098 GCF_000696425.1 Galeopterus variegatus
AATCATCTGAATCGTGGGTATTTCTGAAAGGGAGGAGAAAGGAAAATGCATTGAGAACATATTCTGTGAAATAATAGTGGAAAACTTCCCAGTTATAGGAAAAGACACAGACCTTCAGATTTCAGAAGATTCAAAGATCCCCAAACAGATTCAATCCAAAATGTCCTCCCCAAGGCACATGATAACCAAACTGGCAAAACTCAAAGACAAAGAGAGAATCCTAAATACGGCAATAGAAAAGCACCAAGTCACTTATAAGAGTCTGCATCAGACTAACAGCAGACTTCTCAACAGAAACTCTACAGGCCAGAAGAGAATGGGATGATNACAAGAAATTCTCAAAGGAGTCCTGAATCTGGAATCCAAAAAAAATGGTAATCACTTCCATGAATACACAAGAAAGAACAAAACCCACTGGTAGAACAAAAAAGCAAATGTGAAAGAGAAAGCAACTGTATCTTACCATCTCCAAATCATAAAATAAGTATCCATAAGTCCATACTAATATAAACAAATGATCCATTAAGTACATGATTTGGAGAGAAAAGACAAGTCTCTCATACAGAATAATTCCAATAATTTATGTAGGTTTTTCCGGAATCAGGAGGAAAACCCCCACTCCTTAACTATGGGCTGCACATAATGACTTCATTCC
>NW_007738078.1:31814-32505 GCF_000696425.1 Galeopterus variegatus
CTCTATACACTCTTTGCAATTATTCTGTAAATCTAATGTTATTCCAAAAATAAAGTTTTTAAGGAGGGTTAAATAAGTTCTCCGAGAACCCACAACCTTTATGCATATAAACTGGGATTTAAACCCAGGATTGTTCTGATACTACATCCTGCATTTTTTACTATACCACATTGGCTCAATTCATAGCTCCTTCTAGATTGCGCTGTAAGTGGCCACTTTTAGTTTTTAAAAAATCCTCAGTTTGAAAGAATGAAACACAAAAAGAAAAGTAGCTACTTGGGCTCAGTTTTGTATTTAAGGGTGGGAAGGGGCATAAAGAGAAATTAACATTAATAGAGTAATTTAATAAGTGCCATAGATTCCCAAAGTTGTTTGGCTTGTGTTATATTCTATAATTCTGAAAAGAATACAGCATTTTCTGTCAGTCAAAAACTATCGGTTAACTGAAGTAACAGAAAACTCAACTGTTTCTATTGTTTTCCTGCTCTAGCCATCAGCATGGTGCCTTCTTTACCCATATTACTTTCCCTATGAGTATGAGAAGACTATTCCATGCCGGTTTCTGGTTCAAGTGATACACAGGAAAGAGAAGGAATGAAGGTGAAAGGAGAAACCTATAACAGAAAACCAAAATCTTTCCGAGTACACTACAGCACATATCTTAGTGACCAGAACTGTGACAAAAAAAAAA
>NW_007738078.1:33527-34416 GCF_000696425.1 Galeopterus variegatus
TTTTTTTTTTTTTTCCTTAAAAATCATTGCCTCGGTATTGTATCTTTCAGAAACCACATTGGTAAATGCCTGCATTTAATGCCTTTAATATATTAATACCTGCCACATGTTTTACTACAAAATTCTATCATTCTCCTGAGATTGCACATACCTTACTTGATTCACCAACATAATATTGTATCTTTTGATTAACAGCTCCTATACATGAGGTCATCTCTAAACTTATTTTACTTCCTACCTTCTCTTTCTATTTTAATCCCACTTTTGTTAATTGTACTATATCTAATTATAGAACATATAGTATTTAATCCTATTTTGGCATGCTTTCTTGTAGGGTTATTTTAATTTTAGATCTATACTTACATACATTCATCAACAGACTTTTGCCAAAGCTTTCCTAATAATTGTTTGCTTGGTAAAGATTATTCTTTAGGTTATTTCACAGGAAAGGCTCATAAATAAGATATTACCTTGGTTCTAAAATTCTTAAAAATTTTTGTCCATAATTTTGTATTTGAACAGCAGTTTGCCTGGGTACAAAATCATTGGCTTGGACTTTTCTTTAGCAATATCTTGTAATCTCATTCCAATGTCTTTTGTTATTTAATGATGCTATCGAAAAAAATGATGATGCCGAACTAATTTTCTTACCTTTGCATTTTACCTATATGGCCAAAGAATTATTTCTTCATCTTCAAAGTTCAATAATTTTACCGGGATATGTCTTGAGATTTTCTGTCATGGGTCATTCTTATCAGGTACGTAATGTTTCCTTTCAAATGTATATTCAACCTTCTTTTAATTCAAGAGTATTTTCTTAAATTATAGTTTTGTATACTTATTTTGTTGCATTGTTTTGATCTTTTGGAACCCAATTTAGTCACATATT
>NW_007738078.1:34502-34949 GCF_000696425.1 Galeopterus variegatus
TTTTGTATACTTATTTTGTTGCATTGTTTTGATCTTTTGGAACCCAATTTAGTCACATATTGAACCTTTTTTTCTTCTTAATTTATATAGTTTTTGGGGGGTTTTACGCATGGAGTAAGGGAAGGGAGTTTCTCTAAGGAATTAAGGATGGCTAAACTTCAGAAAATATATAAAAGACATGTAAATCTATAAAGTCCACATCAATGGCTTGAAAGACAAAAAAAAATTAATGTCTCAACAGAAGCATAAACATCTTTTGACAAAATTCAACAGAATCTTATAATAAAACTTCGTAAATTAATATACAGAATATCCTTAACCTAAAGAAAATTACTATCAAATTCCTAAAGGAAATATCACTCAGAAGTATTCTTTTAATCAGTATGTAAACATTTTAATAATTTTAAGGGAAATTTTAAAAATAGAGAAAACAGTATAATGAGCCTT
>NW_007738078.1:36636-37787 GCF_000696425.1 Galeopterus variegatus
AAATAAATAAATAAATAAATAAATAAAAATAAAAATAATGAATTTGTTCTTTTGCATCTCCCAAAGCCAACCAATGAGTGTCTTGGTGTGTGTGTGTGCGTGCATGTTATTAAGTACTCATGAATTTATACATATTTTTAAACATATTTATGTTTTTCATTCATTGCAGTTATTATTGTTATTCTTTCTCAAAATGTCCCATTTTTGGTAAGGCGTTATTCTTCTCTAGTTGGTTTGATGTAGTTCAAATATTACTTAATAACCTCCTTGTTTGCTAATATGACCAGATGTTCTAGTATCACCTTCTATATTTTCATCCCCAGATGTATAATCAACCATTTCTACAAGGAGACCTAATTTTATTTTATTATTTCTTTGTCTCTCTCTCTCTCTCTTCTTTAACTTTTGTTTCTATAGCCTTTCCTTTTCATGTATTTCCTCTCTATCTCCTGGTATGCTGCCTGTGGTGGCTATTCTTCAACGTGCTCTTTGTAATTTAGTCTTCATTTTAGAATTTTGTTTTTCTATTTATTCAATGAGTTAGATTGATTTACATTGTAAAACTTCCTGTTTTCAGACTATCACTTTCTGTTTTCTTGTCACCTTTTTTTGAGTTCTATTTGTGCTTTTTAGTGTTCCTGCATATCTATCATTGCTCTTTCAAGGATTTGTTTGTTAGTTTTCCATTGGTTGTTTTGGATTTTTGGTAATGTTGAGTGACAATTTTCATCTGCTTTGTGGAAATCATTTCCAGATGGGTTTTCCTATGATCAGCAGGAATATATGTTGCTCCTGTTCATCCTTTGCCCTATAGTATTCTTGTGTATAGGCAGAGTTTCCTCATTTCCTGTTACTTGCATTTAAGTGGGAAGGATTTTCCTAGACTTCTAGTAGGAAGATGAGGAGGGGAAAACAGGGTGTGCTGGGACAGTATCTAAGCTTTACAGCTCCCAGCTCCCTCCTTTGTCACTACAGTGGATGTCTTGAAATATGGCCCTCTCTGCAGCCAACCCTGCTATGGCCTGCAGAGTTCAGCCAGGTTCAGGCAAACTTCCCCAGCCAGCCTGAATCTCCTAGTTCCCTTTATGGTCCTTTATTTCACCATGGTGCATTCTTAGGAACTTTTTCTTGCTCGTGCCTTTTGCCATCTT
>NW_007738078.1:39060-40112 GCF_000696425.1 Galeopterus variegatus
CGTGGCCTTGGTGTTATCAGCACCACACTCTCCCAAGTGAGCCACGGGCCGGCCCTTAGGCATTCTCTTTTTAAAGCCCTCAGCACCACAACCCTGACCACCGTTATTAATCCATTCACTACTGCATGGTCCTGCGATCTAACCATCTCTTCAAGGCCCCACCTTTCAATCAACATAATAGAATTTCCCACTCAAAACTTGCACAGTGGGGACCAAGCCTCTCACATGTTAAGCTTTGGGGGGAAACAATTCAGTCCATAATATTTCACCCCTAGACCCCCAAAGTTGATATCCTTCTCACGAGTAAATACATTCATTCCATCCCCAAAGTCTTAACTTGGTTCGACTCAAAAGTCCAAAGTCTCAAGGTCCCATCTGTGAGATCAAAACAAGTTATTTACTTCCAAGATACAATGGTGGAACGAACATAGGATACATATTCCCATTCCAAAAGGGAGAAATAGTACAAAAGAAAGGGGCAGCAGGTCCCAAACAAGTTCAAAACCCCGCAGGGCGGGCATTAAATCTCGAAGCTAGGTAATCATTTATCTTGACTCCATGTTCAATGTTCTCTGCATGCCAGTGTTGGGGTTGTGTCCCCAAGTCCTCAGGCAGCTCCATTTTATAACTTTCCTGGTCCGAGGTGATGCTTGAGCTCTCACAGGCTGGCATTTCATGCTGGCAGCTCCACAGGTCTGGGGTCTCCAAGGCAGTCCCACTCTCATGGCTCCACTAGGCATGGTGCTGTTGGGGTTTTTCTGCTGCAATTCTGACCCCACGTTTCTGCTTGGCATTGCTCTAGTGAAGGCTGTCTGTGTTGACTCCTTCCCCATGACAGATCTCTTTCTGGACCCCCAAGCTTTGCCGTACATCCTTTGAAAATGGGATGGAGGCTTCCAAGCCTTCACAGCTCTTGCATTCTGTGAGTCTGCAGATCTAACACCACATGGACACTGCTGAGGCTTCCAGCTTATATTTTACAAAGCAGCCAGTCCAGCCACACCTGGGGCCAATTTAGCCATGGCTGGAGCAGCCAAAGCAGCTGGGGTGCT
>NW_007738078.1:41320-42793 GCF_000696425.1 Galeopterus variegatus
GCCACACCTGGGGCCAATTTAGCCATGGCTGGAGCAGCCAAAGCAGCTGGGGTGCTGGTTCAGGGAGCAGCCTCCCGAAGTAGCCCTGGGCAAGGAGCCCAAACACTTGGAGAGTGCCTCAGGCCTGTTCTCCAAAACCGTTCTGTCTCCCTAGGCCTCTGAGCCTGTAATGGAAGACACAGCCACCAAGATCTCTGAAATGCATTCAGGGCCTTTCTCCCACTGTCTTGGCTGTTAAAACCCAGCTGCCTCATAGCCATGCTAATATCATTAGTAACCAGTCCCTCTGATACACCATTGGATTTTCGGCTAATATATCACTTAAATATGATCAAATAAATTAAAATGGCAACACACACAAATTTGTATTTTTCTCCATACCATTCAAAGTACACCTGTGGAATGAATGCATGTGAGGTAAGGAAGGTGATCAGCACATTCCTCTCTGCAGGCACACAGTGACAGCCTTCTGGAGCTCTAATTCCTGTATAGGAACAAGAATCATTTTATTTTTCTCCATTAATTGGTGAATATTGAGGTCCAATTCTTACTAAATGGAAAAAGCTGAATTACTATTTAGAAGTTCATGACACCCAGCATCCTGAATGGCTTTGACCACACAGTATTTCAGAATATACATCACTTTTTAAAGTTCAGAAAATGCTCATCATTTAAATAAGATTTGTTAAAGAAAATGACACAAATGTTCAAAAATATTTAAATTCAGTAAATCTTTGAAAGTGAAGAGGTGATCAGGTATTCAAAGTAAAAACTCTTACTTTGGAGGGACCTTCAGTTTCAGCTATAACATGTAAAGAGCTTTACTTTATCACTCCTGTTTTTAAATACATAGAAGGCTGATTAAACTGAAAAGTAATGTCTTTTCTTGAACTCATCAGAGTACTGAGTTCACAGGACAAACTGTTAGGCTGAAATCTGGAGAAACTGGTTAATCCAGAGAGCAACAACTGAAATCTGCTTGCCTGGAGCAGAAGCCAGAGGAGCCATACACTTATGGAAACAAATCGTAATTTTGAAGAACTGCTGGAGGCTGAGTGTGAACTAGTGTAAGAGTGAGAAACACCTGAGAGCCAGAATCTTAGGGGTCCCCCACATTGTCCTGGTTTTTACTAACAGGAATCCTACCAGGTTCTCACAGTGAAAAATGAAGGAAGATGCATTCATAATTTTGGCAAGGGTAGAGGAGTAAACATTGTAAAATATACCCATAGCATTTCCCATAACAGAGGGACTACTCTTTCAGAGAAAATAATTAGCGCCTTATCTCACCAGAAGGAAGGGCATTCTCTGAATACAGTTCTCTCTAGCCTTCCTGTCTCATGTAAAAGTGGGAATTAAGAATCACTTGTGAAGATCACAGCCCAACAACACAAAGTTACTAAAAGACTACTGAGATTTAATCATAGGATTATAGACAGTTGCCATCATCCACACTTTACCACCACACCAATA
>NW_007738078.1:43737-45286 GCF_000696425.1 Galeopterus variegatus
AAGATTTTGATGGGCAAAGTAGTAGAGTGGACTTGGTCAAGGAAGTTATCAGTGAGCTCGAAGACAGGTCAACAGTAACTCCCCAAATGAAAGGTAAATAGAAAAAATCATTTTAAAAAGCCAACAGAACAAGACATCTAATAACTGTGTGACAATTTCAAAAGTTGTAACACAGGTGTAATTGGAATACCATAAGGAAAAGGAACAATGGAGCAGAAGATACATCTGAAAAGAACAATGGTTGAGAACTTTCCAAAATTAGTGATAGGCATAAACCACAAATCAAAAAAATTCAGAGAAAAATAAACAGGAAATATATCCCCTAAAAATCTACACCTTGTCACATTATATTCAAACTGCAGAGAGCTAATGACAAATTAAGTCTTCATGTATTATTGTTGAATTGTCAATTTTTTCCCTTTATTTCTGTCAGTTTTGCTTCATGTGTATGAAGGCTCTGTTACTAGGTGTGTTTACAGATGTCATATCTCCCTGGTATATTGACTCTATTATTATGAAATAGTCCTCTTTATCTCTAGTAACATTTTTGTTTTAAAGTATATTTTGTCTAATGTTACTATAGCCATTTCAGTTATTTTACGGCTGTTGTTTGCATTTTATCTCTTTTTCCATCCTTTTACTTTCAGTCTAATTACACCTCTGAACCTAAAGCATGTCTCCTGTAGATAGCATATAGTTGGATCTTAGTTTGTATCCAATCTGATTGTCTCTGGTTTTGATCAGATTATTTAATCCATTCATATTTAATGTTATTATTGATATAGTCGAACTTAACATCTGCCATTTTAAAAGGTAATTTTGCTGTATAGAAGAATCTTGGTTGACAGTGTTTTTACTTTCAGCACATTGAATATGTCACCCCACTTCCTGCTGACCTCTATTATTTCTGATAAGATACCATCTATTAATCTTTTTATTTTTCTCTTGCTATTTTCAAAATTCTCTCTTTCAACCTTTTGACTGTGATATGCCTGAGTTTACATCTCTTTGCGTTTATACAACTTGAAGTTTGTTGACCTTTTTGGATTTACATACAGATTACTGTTCTGATCAAATTTGGTAGTTTTCCAGCCATTATTTTTCAGGTGTTTTTCATCACCATCTCTACCTCCTCAGACTCCCATTACGTGTATATCAATCAGTGTGCTTAGCGGTGCCCCACATATCTCTGAAGCTCTATTTTTCTTCATTCTTCTAAAGAAGATTGAATAATTTCTATCAATCTATATTTTAGTTCACTGATTATTTCTTTTGTCAGCTCGATTCTACTTAGTCCCTCTACTGAATGTTAATGTCAATTATACTTTTCAACTCTATATTTTCCATTTGTTCTTTTTAATAACTTTTATATATTTAATCAAAATCTTACTGAATAAAACATCATCAGATCTTCCTTTAATTCTTTAAGTTTAGGTTCCTTTAATTTTTTTGAACATATTTACATAGCTTCCTTAAAGTTTTTAACTAATAAATAAACCATACTGTGCCCTTTATAAGTAGTTTCTATTGCCTGCATATTGTGTATGTG
>NW_007738078.1:46150-47268 GCF_000696425.1 Galeopterus variegatus
GGGATAGAGCTTCTGTACCTCAGAATTAAGGGAAGTGCAAAACACCAGGAGCCTGCACCTCCTGGCATAAAAATATAACCCCAAACTGGGAACTGGGGTGAGAGCAATCTGCCATATTCTTTACTGTGTACTCCTGGGGTAGAACTTCTGCAACAAAATAACAATGGTTGGTTAATGAACCAAGTTGCAGCTCAAGTGCCTCAGACTCTCACAGTTCTGACGAAGATCTAGTAAATTCTCTGTAATAAATGTTTCTCTTATGCAGTATGGTTTGAGGAAAGTTTCCAGAGACTTTAAACAGTTTTTTCTTTTTGTAATTTTCTCTGGTTAAACTTTTTTGCTCAGGAGGGAGTCTAACATTTTCCTTATTCAGTTTTTTGAAAGTTTCACCTCCAGTAACTTTTCTGTATTCTTTGTACTCATAGTTTGTAACCCAGTATCTTCCTGGTTGATGTTCAGTGTCTTCCTGCTTGTTGATGCTAAATTAATGAATAAACGAAGTTCCCAGGAAAATGGCTGGCAAGCTCTTCAGTATGGTGCTACTGTGGCCTGCACAACTACGTCTCCTCTCTCTGACCTGACTCTGATTTGGTCAGAAGGACTTAACATCTTTACTCTACCCCACATTAATGAGATCACTGTTTCTTTCCAATATATATAAGATGGGCTCTATGCATCCTCCCACTTTTATGCAAAATTGTATTCCCAGTGTCTGGAGACTTAAAAAATTGTCTATAAAATTTTCAATAAAATTTATAGGCATATCAGACTTTAATCATCTTACATGCTACCTCAGACTTTTTGATGTAGGTATGAAGATTTACTGTGGCACTGAACCATTTATCTAGTGAATTCAAATGTATATTACTTTCTGGTAAAACTAAACAAACAAAAGAGGTAGGAGGGAGGTTTAGGTAATTAGCCACAATAATCAACCACATTGTATATTGACAAAATAAAATAAAACAAAATATCAAAAAATAAATAAATAAAATAAAATAAAATTAGTTTTTTCATAAGAGCCCTAAGATTTTTGAAAGAATGCAACTCGAATTATCTTTACACTTGGCTAAAAAAAATAAAAATAAAAAATACAGTTACCATCCCTTAAGTAATTG
>NW_007738079.1:0-1465 GCF_000696425.1 Galeopterus variegatus
ACTAACATCATTCACAAAGTCGGGGTCAGTTTCCCAGTCGTCAGCTCCCCCATCATCCGGGGTGATGGACACGGCGTGGCCTGCCGAAGCTTTCCACATCTTTCTTTCCGGCTGAAGATGAAAGGCTGGTCACAAAACTCTGTTTAAAACACAGTAATCCAATGAAGAACTTCCAGGCATTTGGGAATGATACCGTCGCCGCTGGGTCGGTCCGCCGGGGTCGGCCCCCTGCCCGCCGCGCGCCCCTCACCCGCCGCTCCCCTAATTCATATTCTTTCAATCTAATAATCCCATCCCTTGAGAATTTATCCCATGTATATATAACAGCATGAGTCTAAAGTATATATTTACAAGATACTTATTACAACATTATTCAAATAGTGAAACATTGGGAAGAAAATTTGTACTAATCAATAGGGGAACGATTGAATAAACTGTGCTACTTTGACTATTATGCAGCCATTAAAAGGACTGAGTTCCATCTATATCATTTAACTTGAAGGGATTTTTCACAATCTATTTCCAAATAAGAAAAAAAATCTGCAGGGAAGTATATATAATCACAATGTTATGAAATAAACCAAAAATATTAACAACAGTATATGTGTTTATTTGTACGTGGTCATATAAACATGGAAAAATGGGTGAAAAATAACAGATGGCAAAGTTATTAGCTGCCTGGAAGGACCAGAAATGAGGGGTGTGTAGATAGCATGAAGAGATGATTAAAAGGCTGGTTACCAAAATGTAAGATAAAGTAATATTTAATACCTTTGTGTTGAACATTTGGTTGGTTTTTCTAACATTTTATTTTGAAATAGATTGAGTTATAAGAATTTGCAAAAGTAGTACAGAAAGTTCCCTTGTAACCTTCACTCAGCTTCTCCTAATGATAACATCTAACATAAACATAATACATTGTCAAAACCAGAAAACTGTACTTGGCACAATACTATTAACTCAGGTACAAATCTTGTTTGGATTTCACCAGTTTTTACAACAAACACTGATTTTTAAATTCATACTTCACCATTTACCAAAACTTGAAACAATAACACATTTATAAGTTCCATTATAAAGTTCTGAAGATTTGTCTTAACCAGTAAACTTCCCAATTTTGTTTTCTAAAAAGCTATAAAGCAAACAAACCACGTATCAAACAAAGCACAAATCTTTTTGAAAAGTCATATAATCATCACCAAGGTTAAATTGCCACCTTGCAGATCCTACACATATTCACAGTCTCTGCAAATATTTTCTCTCACCTGGGTGTCATTTTACCCATCTCACTAATTCTACTAGGCAGGAAAAAATTGACAATTTCTGTAGCTGGAGAGTGAATAAATGGCACTATTGGGATTCAGATAGGTATCCTTGAACTCACAGTGACTCAGAAGCTCCCATTACCAGGTTGATATCCATAACCCAATGATGGGACTCAAAGGTTTAACAGCTGGTACAGCCC
>NW_007738079.1:2016-3403 GCF_000696425.1 Galeopterus variegatus
TTTTTACAACAAACACTGATTTTTAAATTCATACTTCACCATTTACCAAAACTTGAAACAATAACATACTTATAAGTTCCATTATAAAGTTCTGAAGATTTGATTAAAGATTTGAACATTCTATGAAATTAATATTTTGTGGAATGTGTCCTTGGAATAAATTTCCCAGTGCTGGGATGAAAATCAGCTGTGAAAGGGAAAATGACAATAGGCAAATGCATTTGGGATTTCTAACTTCAAACTGACTTTTAAAGTATTCTTCTCTGCTATTAAATGTAAAGCATTGAATTGGTTTATCAACAGCTATTAAAGATTGTCAGAGATTATTCAAGTTCTTGAAATTTTCACTGCACTTGACAGCTCAGTCAACAATTCTTTACCTAGAATTCTCCTCCTATAATAAATAACTAAACATAGGTTCAGTGGCTGCCTTTTAAAGTAAGCAATCAGTTCTTCTGGAACATACTGCAGTGATTGAGAGTATGAGCTCTGGAGGTAAAAGGTCAGAGTGGGAATCCTTGTTCCATCCACTTTTTGGCATTTTGACCTTGGGCATCTTAACTTCTCTAGACCTCAGGTGTCACCTCTGTAAACAAGGACTACTGGGGAGACCAACTTTCTAAAACACAAAGGAAGCATTAATTTTAAATATTAGTTATCATTATTATTACCTTTTTCATTTTACCTGGAATTACCACTGCACTTCCAAGTAGCTTCTGAGATATTTACTTTTCCCCCAATGAACACGCCTATTACAGATTCTCACGTAGAGTATAATTTATTGTATAAGGTTCAGATTTTGATTTTATCCTTAGGGATATACACTTTAACAAAAATTCTACATAGCAATTACAAAATAGTTTGATTTTGATATTTCTTGTTTATTCAATTCAAAACATTTAAGTGGTTTTCAAAAACTTGCCTCCAAAATAATTTCTTTCTTTGTGGGTTTCTGTAGATACCTTTTAAAAGTTTTCATCAATTTTGTTTCTATCTAATTTTAAAACCATCTTAGAGATACACTTTTCCTTTTCAACATTAGAGGTGGTTCCATCTGCAAAACAGAAAGATATTTTATAAGAGCACAACAAAATTACTTGTGTTCCTAGGTCCAGGCCTATTCATATTTATCCTATTAATTTGACTATGTACATTACAAAGGACAATCTTCTTTTCTTTTCTAGAAGAGCAAAGCTCTCTATAAATATTATTTAACAATACTTCAATGGATTCTTAAGACGAGCAGCAACTTCATTGTTGATGTTTTGCAAGACAATTGTGCTCAATGATGTAGAGGTCTTTTGGGGAAAGATGCTAGCAATTTGTGCCATGACTTTGACAACTTTACTAAACTGTCTGCAGGATCTTACTCTTCTTACCCCCAAAG
>NW_007738079.1:3486-26594 GCF_000696425.1 Galeopterus variegatus
AAAATTACAGCCTCAGGTTGCAGAGTGAACATGAAAATGAAACAAAGGATAAGTTATATAACATGAATGATTGCTAGTAAGAGACCTGATGCACCCACTTCCAAAATCGGGTTATATTTGCCACTGGGAAAATGATTTCTGAAGTTTTCCAAGTAAGTGTCTTCCCCTGAGCAGTGATGAATGAGCATAGCCCATATTTTCTTCAGGGATTTTCCAATTTCCTTTGTTTAAGAGATCAGTCAATTCCTCTTCTGATTGACACAATATTTCTTTAGCTATAAAAACAAATTCAATTTAGCTTTTATCTTACGGTCCTGAAGTCTTACAATTCTGTCTTCAGATTTACAATCCTGTCTTTTTAAGTGTCATATCCCTACTTGAAACCAGTATATGTTGTCTTTGTACTTTAAAACAAAGATTATTTCATTTATTTATAATTTCTAATTGGTTCTCCCCATCATCAGCACCTCCCACACCCCTACTACATGATCATGACCATTAATTATACAATTGTACAAAACCAGAATTGGGAATAAAAATGTTTCCTTTGAATACTTGGACAAAACAAATCAATTTTATTGTGCAATATAAGATTTTCTAAGAACTCCTGAGGCATTGTAAAAATATCATCTTTATAATTTATGAATCTTAATAGATTTTTTTTTTATTTTACTATCACTAAACCTAAATTCTATACAGGTATTTTGATTCTGTTTTCATCGTGGACCTCAGATAATAGAAAACCCAAGTGCTCTCATTTGTCTTCACAGAGTATAGAAAAGGACAAAGAAAAACTTTTAGGAAAATATATTTTTAAAGTTAAAAACATGTATATATACATATATACTCATTCGCACACAAATATTTGCACATTTATGTCAGTTAACAATCTAAAGCCAGAAAAAACATTTCCAGCTCATGTTTTTCTCTTTCTGCACCACTCACTCTTTTCATGTGAAATGGGATTATGAGGACTAATAATCAGAAAAGAAGGAAGCTAACTTGTCTGCAGCATATGATACACAGATATTTCCTCTTTATATAGCAACTACTTTCCTTTTAGCAGTAAACCACATGTTTGCAGTGGAGAGAAGACATAAGAGTATTGTCACCCTATCTAATGCAACAGCTGTTCCTCAGTCCTCCTTCCTCTTTTAGAATCATTTGGGACCCAGGATGAAAAAATACACCTAAGCATCCAAAGCTCTGAAAAATAACCAAGAAATTTAGGAAGAGCAAAGAGCACAAGTGCCAAATGAATAAGATCATCTATTCAGGGCAAGTCTTTTCACTTGCACAATAGAGTGAAGTAACTGGATTACATAAAACATATTATGTATAATATATGGTAACAACTTACATTATAGTTCTTTCTCTATAAGCGATACCTGGAGAGGTAATATGTAATGAATAAGAGCAGTGCTAGAGGCAGCCTACCAGATAAAATTGCTGTACCACAATTTGAAAGTTGTGTGAGGTTGGGCAAATTATCTTATATTTCTGTATTTTAGTTTCCTTGTCTACAAAATTTGGGTGATATTAGTACCTATTTTATTGTGTCATTGTGAGGATGAAATGAGAGAGAGAGTATTATAGGGCACAGTCCCTGGCATATAATATAACACCAAATGGTGGCAAGGAAGTGGAGTAACAAGAACACTTATGGTCTTATATTTTGCTGCTGGGACTGTGAAATGGTATGCTCACTTTTGAAAATTGCTCTTCAGTTTCTCATCAAGTTTAACATATAGTTACCATATGATCAGCTATTCCACTCCTAGGTATTTACTCAAGACAAATGAAAACTTAAATTCATTAATTCTGTTCAATAATATTCAGAATATTAATACCAGAAATAACCCAAATGTCCATCAAAGGGAAAATGAATAAACAAATTGTGGTATGTTCATACAATGGCTCATTGCCCAGTAATATAAAGAAATACAGAACTGAAACACACAACATGGATAAGTCTCACAGACATTATTTTGATCCAAAGAAGCCAGATAGTAAAGAATACATACTGTATGGTTCCATTTGCACAAACTTCAAGAATAGACAAAACTAATTTTTAGAGACTGACAGTAGTTACCTCTAGTGGCGTAGGAAGGAGTGACTTGAAAGAGGCACAAGAGAACCTTCTAGGGTGACAGAAAAGGTCTATACCTTGATTGGGGTATGCATCCATCAAAGCTCATCGAGCCCTATTCTTTTTTTTTTTTTTTCCTTTTTGTCTTTTTTCATGTCCGGCAACGGATCGCAACCCTCAGTGTCGCGCCCATACCGGACCGGGACCGGCAATGGGATCGCAACCCTCGGTGTCACGCCCGTACCTCGCTCAGCCAGTGAGTGGGAACCGGTCTGTATGTGGGATCCGAACCCTCGGCGGGAGCGCCGCCGCACTCCCAAGTGGCGCACTGTAGCAGTGAGCCACCGGGCCGGCCCATCGAACCCTATTCTTAAGATCTGTGCATTTCATTGTTTTAAAAGCTAAAAAGAGTTACAGCTTCATGGAATAAGCAGCTGCTTCCTCTCCTGTATTTTAAAAAATATTTATTTACTTAACACATTGATAATTTACTTTATACCAATGGTTTTTACATACATTCTGTTACATGCACTCTCATATATTCTTAGAATAATACTATGACTTATGTGTTACTATTATACAGCAATATATGATACATTGCTACGACAGGTAAAGTAACTGAACCAAAGTCATACAACTAATAAATGATATCGCTTGTGACCTACAGAACTGTGAGATAATAAATAGGTATTGTTTTAAGCCACTATGTTTGTGGTAACTTGTTACACGAGCAATAGAAAAATAATACAGATGTCCTGTTCTTCTCCAAACTGGATATCAGCTACTGCCAAAGCACTTTCCATCAGGGATGCTACGGTAACCCCCAAATATGTAGTTCTATGCAATGTCCATGTTAGATGTTAAATACACTTTTCAAAAAGTGAAATTAATGTTTTGGTGGCTAGGAGCAGAAAGCCATTCGAGCAACCCAAACTAGAGGGAGTCTGTTGGAAGAGTACACAAGAAAATCTCATGGACTACCAAGCACGAATAATGAACTTAGTCATTTCACAAAGGAAAAGGGATCAGACAGCATTCCTGGAAAAGATTTCTCTCACAGCTTCAAGCAGGAGCAGAGTGAGAATAAACATAAAAATAAATAATGCTGGGCCGGCCCGGTGGCGCACTGCTACAGTGCGCCGGTTGGGAGTGCGGCGGCACTCCCGCCGAGGGTTCAGATCCCACATACAGACCGGCCACTCACTGGCTGAGTGAGGTGCGGGCGCAACACCGAGGGTTGCGATCCCGTTGCCGGTCCCGGTCCGGTACGGGCGCGACACTGAGGGTTGCGATCCGTTGCCGGTCATGAAAAAAGACAAAAAGGAAAAAAAAAAAAAAGAAGAAAAAAAAATAATGCCAACAAATTAGTTTAAGTTAAATGCTCCATTTACCACTACACCCTGCACATTCATGGCTCATTTGATAAATCTCTCTATATTTGTATATTTGGTTATGTAGAAGCTATGACATTTAGGATTTTTAAAAAAATATCCAGAGCAGTGACACTAGTGGGAAACAGGGAGGAGGGGACTGAGTAGTTCTTTGGATGGAAGGAGAATTCACCAGTCTTCATGATGGGTTGGGTGCAGGGATGAGAGAGATTCCCAGGAGTCTAGCTCTTCTATAAGCTCCAAGAGGACGAATGCAGAATCTATATTTTCCTTTTCATAGTATCTACAGTGTTTAGTACACAGAAGGTACTCAATAAAAATGTTTGTTGTTCAATAATAGAAAAGATACTGAATTTTTTTTTAAATCAGGGGAATGACATGGTCAGACTTGCTAGGCTTCACAGCAGTGTGGAGGATGAATGAGGCTGAGAGGGTGTGGCAGAGACGGAGAGTTTTTTATCAAAATCTAGTCTCCTCTTCTTCCTGAGCATACAACTAGACTACATTTTCCAGCATCCTCTAAAGTTAAGTGTGGCCATGTGCTATGGTTTGAATGTGTTCCCCAAATTTCATGTGTTGGAGCCTTAATGGTCAGATTCATATGTTGATTGGAGGTGGGGCCTTTAGGAGATAATTAGGATTAGATTATTGCTGTGGGGGCCCCCAAGATGGGACTGATGGCTTTATAAGAAGAGCAAGAGAGACCTGAGCTGACATGCACACTCTTGCCCTCTCTCCATGTGAGGCCCTCTACCATGTTATGACACAGCAGGAAGGCTCTCACCAGAAGATGGCACCTTGCTCTTGGACTTCCCAGCCTCCAGAACTATAAGAAATAATTTTTATTTTTTTTTATAAGTTACTCAGTCTATGGTATTCTGTTATAGCAAGAGAAAACAGACTAAGACACCATGTAAGTATGTTCTATGCAAAGGAATATGAGGTGAAAGTAGTGGAAAAACATGCACCACTTCCACAACAGCACTTTAAGACCAGGTGAACCTTTTCCTACTTTCTCTTTCTCTTTCCACCATTTGAAACCTGGTCATGGTGACCCTGCCTCAATCATGCAGATTAGAAGAATGTCCTAGCAAATGGCAGAGGCCCAAATGGGAGGAGTCTGCATCTGTGAATCACTATACAGAGGAAAGCCACCTGAAACCTATTCTGCAGCGAGATGAGAAATGAACTTATTGTTCTTTAAGACACTGAATTTTGGAGGTCTATTTTTCTATCAACATAGCCATCCTTATTAATATAGGATGGGAGTTAGAGAGTGACAATAGAAACAGGGCTATTTTGATGACCAAGGCAGATGATGAATACCTGGAGATTGGCGGATAAGTAAAGAAAAGACAAGGAGATATTTACAAAATACACTCAACATGACTCCTTTACTTTCAAATCTCTTAAAATTCCGACAATTTAGCCCACTATTTAATTTCCTGAAAAGACATTTGTATTCCCATCAGTTAACTAAAACTTTTCTTTCAAAATTTATGAGACCTAAAAACAACAAATCCAGTGGTCTTTTCTGAGTCTTTATAGTTTTGTCCTCTCTGTAGCATATGACACTGTAGATAACCCCACAATTGCCCCCCTCCCCCTTTTACATGCTGGCTCCACTACCTTCCACTCTTCCCCTGTCCTTTTCATTGGCTCATTCTTGTTCCACAGCCTTTTAAACATCAGTGTTCCTCAAGTTACTGCCCTTAAATGTGTTCTCTTTTTTTATCTAGACTTGGTGACCTCATTCACTCTCATGGCCCCAATTAAGCAGAGTGTAACTGACCAACAGTGGGGTCCTCTCTTGTTAGGGAAAACAGACATCTATTAGTTTGGCAGGAACATATCCAACCCAGGAAATGGGTTGGGGGTATGGGAGAAAATGACCATCTCTCTCTTCCTGTTCCAGATACAAACAGATCACTTCCATTGATGAAAAACTTGCAGAACTTTCCATAAGTAAAGGGGTGGACTATGGAGAGGTAACCAGGATTGTTCAATAAATGACCTGAGAACACTTTCTGTGATGCTTGGTTATCAGTAGTCAGTTCACTCTCCTCCAAGTGTAAGGGCTGTGCCTGAACTCAACTTCCCTTGGGACCTCAGGCTTGGGATGCTAAGGTTTCCCTAAATCTGCATGAACAGGTGGTATCAAACCTCACACTTTCTAATGCTAAATCCTGGAGGAATTACCCTTCACCTCTAAGGATATTCTCATATGAACTTGTTGCTTTGCTCTCCACGGACTTGTCATCCCACTTCCCCTAGGTGACGGAGCTGCAAAGGATTACTCAAAGCCCATCTCTTCTGAGCAGTGAGAAGCCCTGAAGTGGTTAACTTCCCTGGGACCCTCCAGCAAGAGGCAACCCTTCCTTGGGAAATTAACACCAAATTGGGGTTCTCTTCCTGCGTTTATTTTCCAGACCAGGAAGTTACAGGAAGAGACATAGGTGGGGTTATAGTTTAACAATATAGGTTAGTAACTTTCAGTGAAACAAGACAAATGACATTCCATTAGACAATTAAGTGATCCATCAACAAAAGCTTGATCTTGGCAAACATTCCTTCTCCCTCCAGAAAAGTTTCCAGTATCTTTACATACCAATCAGTAACTAGTCTGTCTTTGAGCCAGCAACCTTGCTGTGTTAGAATTCTTTATCTCACACAAGAGACTTATAGCCTGAGGAAAATTTCCTGTCCTTTGCGAGGTCAATATTTGAAACCCCAAGGCTTTAAAAAACTGGGCCCTGTGAAGTACATTTCCTTTAAGAATCCTCTACAGGAACTCATAGAAATGGAAAGCACTGGTGGAGCAGGATCTCACTGCTAGAGCATAGCCCCAAGATGTGTCCAGCTGTGACTCGGCTCAAGTACACTCTTCATAGGATTTCCAAAGAATGGACTAGCCATGCACCTGCTGCCTATGCTGCCCATGAGTTCCAGCCAGCACACAGAGACACTTGCAGGTGTGTGCCCTGACCACTTTGACCCCCATCTACAGGCACAGTTAAGATAGTTAATGTTCTATACCTCTTTACAATTTTGCAATAGGTGTCTCTCTACTCATATTGTTAATAGAGCTTTAATTTTTATTTTTAAAGAAGTGAGTAGAAAGCATTTATATGTTTCTTGGAATTAGCCACACATATGGAGAACTTCACCAATTAGAGGATTCTCCCTGGTGATAGTGTATTTTAATTGCAGACCAACTGTTCATGAGCAGTTAACCGTTTATTGAGAGATAGTTTTGCAAACCAAACTATGCACAATAAATTAATGTCACACTTTGTAATTAAGAGGTGAATTGAGATAGAAAGAACGGCATCAAAACCCTTGAAGGTAAGAAAATAAAAATTTTCCCTGGGTTCTATTAAAAAATAAACTGTTCAACAGTTAAAATATTTCAGTGTTAAAGTACTAATTTTCCTTACTTTCTTGTTATAGCTCTGAAGTTTTGCCATGAAGTGCTTCAGTTGGCAAGACAGATAAGCTGCAGAAGACCATCACAATGGTCTCCTTTCTTCCAGTTTTTTGGTTCTGTAGCTTAATTTGGGTGTCTTTGTCTGGTTCCCCCAGATTTTCCTCTCCCTGATTTTCCCTCAGGCATTTTTACCTTGGGTCTCCCAGCTTTAGTAATATTGGCGGGGGGGTGGGGTGGAGATTAATTGCTCTAATCTCTTACTTCATAGATCAGCAATCATAGATCAGCAACCATTTTTTATAAAGGGTTGATAGTAAATATTTCAGGCTTTCTGGGCCATGCTAGTTCTTGCAGATGCATTTTCCTCTTTTTGAAAATCCTTTAAAAATGTAAAAAGTGGTATTTTGAGTGTGGCAGTGGTTACAGGAATCTACATATATGATAAAATTGCATAGAACTAAATATACATTCCATGAATACACATATACACACATAGACACAAGTGTGTGTAAAACTGGTAAAATCTGAACAAGGTCAGTTGTTTGTACCAAATCAATTTTCTGGTTGTGATGTTGTACTACAGTTATGCAAGATGCCTCAAGTCGGGAAACTGAGTGAAGGGGTACAAAGGAGATCTCTGTACTATTTTTGGCAACTGCGTGTCAATCTATAATTATTTCAAAATAAAAAGGTTTTAAAAATGTTAAAACCATCCTTAGCTCAGGTGTCCTATGAAAAAAGTTTACAGATTTGTCCCACTGCCTTAGTTCTGCACACTCTTGCCTTATTTGATGCCAAATCAATAATACATCTCCTCTCACCCCCACTCCACCCCCACTTTCACACCCGTGAATTTCTCTATGTCTTGAAGTGTGTTATTGAAGCTTGAAATCTTTTGATAGGTGACAGTCTTAGGAACTAGAATAAAATTTTTAAATTCATTTTCCTCAATGCCCTAAAAATATTATTATACTGTTAACTAATTTATTTGTTTATACACACTCAACTTCCAGGTGAGAACAAAAGGATGGGAATCCAAATCTAGACATTTGGGAAATATGAGAGTAAAACAAAGATGAGATATAAGTGATAAGAAATACAAAGGTACTTCAAAAAGTTTGTGGAAAAATAGAATTAAAAGATAACATTAATCTTTCCGTGAACTTTTTGAAGGAACATAGACCCAAATGTGGAAACAGTATTAATAAAGAGCAAAATAACTCAAATCCTATGTAATGACTGAACACAGGGAAAAATTTGGAAGGCTTTTTTTTTGAGGGCCTGAGAGACATCAGACATTTAATTTTTAAAAGGTCCACCCAAAATTCATATGTTGAAATTCTAACTCCCAACTTGATAGTATTAGAAGGTAAAGCTTTTACGAGGTAATTAGGTAGAGGGTGTAGTCATCACGAATTGGATTAGTGCCTTATAAAAGGCAACCCTAGAGAACTCTTCAGCTCTAGGAGAAGGTGGCAGTCTGAAACCTGGAAGAGGACCTTCATCAGAACCTGACTATGCTGGCACCCTGATGTCAGATTTCCAGTCTCCAGAACTGTAAGAAGTAAATTTGTGTTGTTTATAAGCCACCCGGTCTGTGGTACTTTGTTATGGTAGCCTGAATTGACTAAGACACACAGTAAGTATGTTCCCATTCATTTTCATTTTTATGAGTACATAGAAAATAGCCTGGACGAAATCTCACCAAAATATTAGAGGTAGTTATGTATTCTTGTGAGATTAAGGGTCGTTTTCTTTTTCACATTTTTGTTTAGATATATTTTCTGTTTTTCCTAACTTAACTTATATTAATTGAGTAATTAAAATTTAAAATAAAAAGTTGCTCAGCATCACTAATCATTAGGGAAATGCAAATCAAAACCACAACGAGATACCACTTCACACTCATTAGGATGGCTACTATAAAAAACAAAAACAGAAAATAATGTGTTGGTAATGATGTGGAGAAATCAGAACCCTTGTGCACTGATGGTGGGAATGTAAAATGGTGCACCACTATGGAAAACAATATGGTGGTTCCTCAAAAAATTAAAAATAGAATTACCATGTGAGGGCCGACCCGTAGCTCACTCGGGAGAGTACGGCACTGGGAGCGCAGCAGCGCTCCTGCTGCGGGTTCGGATCCTATATAGGGATGGCCGGTGCTGCCGGTCACAAAAAAGACAAAAAAAAAAAAAAAGAATTACCATGTGAGCCAGCAATTCCATTTCTGGGTATATATCATAAAGAATTGAAAGCAAGGTCTTGAAGACATATCTGTACACTCATGTTCATAACAGCATTATTCACAATAGTCAAAAGGTGGAATCAACCTATGTGTCCATCAACAGATGAATGGATAAACAAAATGTGATATATACATGCAGTGGAATATTATTCATTCTTAAAAATGAATGAAATTCTGACAAATGCAACAAATAGGATGAAACTTGGGGACATTATGCTAAGTAAAATAAGCTAGTCACAGAAAGACAAATATTGTATAATTCTTTTAAAATTCAATCACTTTGATCTTTTGGATAAACAGCTCTGATTTTTTTTTCATATTTTTGCATGAACTTAGACTATAAGCCCCTTCTGAGTAGATACCCTTTTCTACTTACTTCTCTGAAAATATTAAGTGCTTAATTATATTTTGGAATTAACCAAATTTTTGGAAACTGAAAGCTTTCTTTCTGAATTACTGAAGAGAATGATTAAGAAGAAAAACTAATGGAAGCAGTGACTGCAGTTTCTATATTTTTCACATTCTTTAGTCTATGACATTATTCTAATGTCTGTTCAAACATTATTCAGGATCACAGTAATCAACACAAATGTTATAATTCAAAAATAAAATCTTAACTACATTCTTTCTGCCTCACACAATCAACTAGTTTGAAATAATAAAATTACGTTAAAAACCAAGCTGGAGAAAGGGTTTAAATCCCTGGTCTTTTGCTGGCAATTTGCCTGAGGCTTGGCTGAAAAGATTGCCTGCATCTATTACACTATAGTTTACTTTTCCATCCTTCCTAGGCATTAAATTATGTTACCTTCATCCTGGGTCATCCAGGAGGGTTGGAAGACTGGGTGCTAATCATGTGTGCTCAATGCTTGCTAAAATTTTGCTTCTTTAGAGAAGCCAAAAATCTACCATATTTAATCACAGAAATTCAATATAACATAGAGGAGAGAAGAGGAGAGGAAATAGACATCTGCTAAGAGCTTACTTTGTGCCAAACTATGTTGTGAGAGTCTACTCTAATTTCAAGACTTATTTCATATATAATTCTTAACCTTACTATTATAATGCTTATTTCCTTATTTGGTGTAGGAAAACTTATCTATTCATTGTATGTGTATTAAGGGAAATTAAATTTACTCATGAATCTTGTAATATTGAACTAGCTAGTATGACTTTACAGATCTTGTTATAATTAACTTAATCAATATACAAGACTATTTAGACTATCACCAATTAAGGAAAAAGTACTTTTATTCCTTCTGGGATCAATTATGGTACATGTAAAAACATTTGTAAATGGTGATTATAGCAGAAATATTTTATTTATTTATTTATTTATTTATTTATTTCTAATTCTTAAGGAACTTTTATTTTTATTTTTTTTATTTTTTTTTATTTTTTTTATTTTTTATTTTTTATTTTGTCAATATACAATGTATATGATTATTATGGCCCACCACCGACANGCCGGGACCGGCAACAGGATCGCAAACCTCGGCGTTGCCCCCGCACCTCGCTCAGCCAGTGAGCGGCCGGTCTGTATGTGGGATCCGAACCCTCGGCGGGAGCGCCACCGCACTTCCCAAGCGGCGCACTATAGCAGTGCGCCACCGGGCCGGCCCGACTACTAATTTTCTTATTTCTTACAGAGCGCTCCATTATTAATACAATACAAAACTTGTTTTTAGAAAAATACTCTTTTGGCAGTACTTTGGCATGTAATTCGGCGTTCAAAGTCTCAATCATAATGCACTATATTACGGTTAACTAATTTATCAATCACAAGAGCTTCTCAAAATCATGAATTTTGATTTCCCCCTCTCCCTTAGTCTTCTGCATTGCAAATCATCTATGATCTCAATTTCATCTTTTCTTTTTTTTTTCTTTTTGTCTTTTTTCGTGACCGGTAACGGATCGCAACCCTCAGTGTCGAGTTCACCTAACAATGTCCTTTCTGTTTGCTTGTTGTATCAACTTCAAGGAATTGTAGTTGTTGAGTCTTCTTCCATCCCTCACGTTTTTTTTTGTGTGTGGGTGTGTGAATTTATTTATTTATATTTAGCTCCCACCAATAAGTGAGAACATGTGGTATTTCTCTTTCTGTGCCTGACTTGTTTCACTTAATATTATTCTCTCAAAGTCCATCCATGTTGTTGAAAATGGCAGTATTTCATTCATTTTTGTAGCTGAGTAGTATTCCATTGTGTAGATATACCACAATTTCCGTAAGCACTCATCCAATGATGGACATTTGGGCTGGTTCCAACTCTTGGCTATTGTAAAGAGTGCTGAATATTTTTTTTATGAATAGATATTATTCAAATGGCAGTCAAAAATAGTGAATTCAAAAAATTAACATTGGAAGTTACATCCTAAGGTGAAAAAAACAAACAAAAAAACCCCTTTGTTAAAAGGTTCTTTTTGCTAGTCAATATTTCCAAGAGTTTCAACCTCTAATTTTAAATCTCTTTCAATGTGACTTGCTCCTTTACTGCCTTCCCTACGATGATGAGCATTTGTAACTGTCAAGAGGAATTAAGCCCTTCAACCTTAACCTAATGAATCACAGAGAATAAGGTCAATCACCAGCCTTATAAGGTAGCTTATCCACTTAAAAAGTTTAAGTAGTTATATTTCATTGCCTAGAAATCATAATCTAGAGTATAAAAGAGTTTTTCTTAAATTAGCATAAATAGCCAGTTATGTGATTAAAAATACACATGTTTTAAGTAGAGAATAATTACTCATTGATCAAGACTCTACTACTTTGAAATCATTAAATGAAGATAATAAAATCTTACAGTCATCAAGTCCTTAATAGGTACCAGGCATTATTCTGAGACCTTTACATGAATTGCTTTATTTAATTCTCATAAAAGTTCTACAAGGAAGCTACTACTATTGTAGTTTTATGGACTCAGAAACCCAGGGTAAGTATCTTGTTCAAGGTCATACATATCGTTTGAAGTGGAGGAGCCAGAATTCTACCCCAGGCCATTTACTGTGACCCTTCATTCTTAACCACTACACTATAGTGACTTTCAAAAACCACATCCAAACTGGTTTTTAACTTGAATGACTAAGAAATTTACCACTTTGTGTTTGGCACCAAAAGTATGCCTGAAAATATAATAATGGTAAGAAAAAAGAAGGATTTGTTCCAACAACAAAATTACCATGAAATTATCCCTCACCACATCTTCTTCTGCACACCCCTATCTCTTGGCTAAAACGAACATCTCATATCAATCAGCACCCTTTCACACTGAGCCCAGGCTAGGCCTCAGGGTGCTTCTCAATACAACATTCTCAACAGTTGGCATGCAAGAGAAAACCCATATGCTATGTTTAGCAATACAGTAAAACATGAAATTTTATATAGCATGTGTATGTTTCTGCCTTGTTCCTTCTTTTCACAGTGTATCTTAGTGAGAGAAAATTCTCTAGGCCAAAGCAAGTTTGAAAGAGTCACTTCTCCCATTACTTCAACCCCATTTCAGAGTATAACTGTTTAGATGAAATACTCTAGGAGCAGATCCTGAGACAGGGAATAGCGTGCATGTAAACCACATTGAGGGAGTGCTTTCAGGAGAAAGGGAGTAAGAAAAACTGGATAAAGCAGAAGTTGCTGAGCGAGGCTGTTGTCTCAGAGTGTTACTTCAACCTGGTCATACTGTGGAAGTGACGCAGGAATAAAATAGGGACAGGCCCAAGGGAGGCTGCTTATAAGTATTCAGACTGCCATAGGACAGCACCTGTGCACTAGGTAGAACAGGAGGGGCAGAGCACAGGGGATTAGGAGTTTCCACGTGGGACAGAGAGGAAGGAGAAGGTTGGAGGTGCATGCATCTCTCTCTGGCAGAGATGCCTGTGCCCTTCCTTGGCATGTATGTTTGCTCAATAATAAAGCCCTATCATGTCTCTGTCTTCCTTTCCTTTTGCCAGTCCCATGAAAGATTCTTCTTTCATGGACCAAAAACCTAGATATGCCACCTGGTAACAGAAGTAGGAGCACAAAGAGCCACAAAGAGTTGGTCCCACCTAGAGGCAAGCAAGCCCACCTTTTGTATCCCTGCAGTGGGTCAGTCACTGGCTGCAGGCTTGACTCAGGGTAGGAGGTAAATTTGGCCAACAGCAAGCCTCTAGAGAAAGGTTCAGCTGTAAGTCATAGCAGCCAACTCAGCATCTGGGAACAGTTGTACTGGCCTGGTAAAGAGGATCTGGGTGGGCACCAACAGTGTTGACTACAATGCCCTTTAATATTTTTTCAAATTTTGTCCATGTGCATATATAACCTATTCAAAACAGTAAATATTTGATACACTAGCAACAAACAACTGGAAAAGCTATATAAAATATGGCCTCTGATCTTCTCTGTATGAAGATGTTGGAAGTACAAAGAGTATGAAGAATCACTTGGACATTTCCATGGGCCCGGCCTGGAAAAGATGCACATCACTTCTTCTTACATAAGGGTAAATACAAACCATACATACATAAATTTTATTTAAAATTTTCCCTGGTGCCAGAAGGAAAGAGAACTTTCCCCATCTCCCTTCTCCTTAGCATTTCCTTGAGAAAACTTGAAGTGGCAAATGCTCTCTCTGTCCCATTGAGATGTAAGTCTTTTTAAAGCTAAATGAATCTCTTGTCAGCTTTGCAACCCGGGAACATCCTTCTTGGAGCGACCACTTTTATTTTTTTTTTAATTTTAACTTCTCAATATACATTGTAGTTGATTTTCGGAGCCATCACTTTGAAATGTGAACCTGAAGGAGCATGGTGTACTTACTGTCTCCCTGTTCAAGCCTAGGCACTTAGTTCCAAGACATGACTTCCTGCTTGTTGAAAAGATATCAGAAGTTTTATTTTTCCCTTTGGACCAGAGCAGTTAACATGTATATATAATGGGTGAGAGTTCTCTTTGATTTTGCAATCTCTTTAGCAATTACCTGCAATGCACGTCCCAGAATGGTTTAATGTCTATTCAATAATAAAACTGTTTTCTTTCTCATCTACCTTCGTGGAGATGTTTTCTGGGATGGCAGGACATTTATTTTTAATTATTTCTTCAACACCCATGGTCCATTGGCTAGTACTTAGGCACAGTGCCACAGCTTTAGGGAGAATATAGGTGACATAGTTTAACTGTGTACCCAGGAAAATAGGGAACTGGGTTTTGCTGGCAGGAAAACTTCTCCTTTATTAACTTAGGTCCCACTGGTGGGCGTCGGGAGGCTGCAAATTAGCTGACAATAGACAAGTTAACAGGAGAAAAGTTTATTAAGCATGTGGGAGTACAATGTGGTGAATAACTCACTGAAGAGCCAACGGCAAAGGTTTAGATACCAACTTAACAGAAAGGGGAGGAACATTACAGATTCAGTGGGAAAGTATGGATAGTTCTACTGGGCTTTTTTTTTTTTTTTTTTTTTTTTTTTTTTTGAGACCAGCAGCACCGCGCTCAGCCAGTGAGCGCTGTGAGCGCACCGGTCATCCCTATATAGGATCCGAACCCGCGGCGGGAGCGCTGCTGCGCTCTCAGCGCCGCACTCTCCCAAGTGCGCCATGGGCTCGGCCCTCTACTGGGCTTTTTGATGCTAACTGGGCTGCTGACTTCACACTTCCCTGTGCTAAGGGTCAGTTTTCTTCCTGTCAGGAAACTCCCTCAGAGGGTAGTCAACAGTGGCTGTATTTTCCAGAGGTTCTCCTTAAGTTGAGTTAGTATTTCTTTATGTGGCTGCTGATTGTTCAAGTGTTTTCAGTTCAACATAATATTCATACCTCTTTGGTTGCCTGTTAGTCCCTTTAGTTTAACGGACAATTAGCCAGCCTCTGACCCTGCCAAATACAGGATTCATGTGTTTTCCCCCACATAAAACAAACTCAACCCTTATCCAAAGAAGACAGCCTAAAGTTCCGTTCAGCCACTGCATTCAGGAACATGGTGACTTGGTGCATAGCCCTGTTGAAAAACTTGTCTCCTCTTGCCAACAGTTAACTCAGCACTGATGTTGAAACTTTTCTTTCTTTATTTACAGTCTTTTTCACTAGTGTTTTACAGAATTACTGGATCTGCCCTGTGAAGATGGAAGAGGAATGACTAAACTTTGGGAACCACTCCTCTCTGCAGTAACCCCTTGTGGAAGGAAGTCATTCATGGAGCAGACAGTGACCAGACATTAGCTGCGAAAGGCAAGTTAGCCCTTGGGAAAATGGCTAGGATGAGAAACCGATTTCAGTTTTAGCTCCTACTCTAAAACCATCACATAATGTGAGATTCTTAATCACTCTTTTCTCAGTGTTCTCCATGCAAAACAAAGCAAAAATATACTATATCTATTTATCTCAAAAGGATAGCAAAATACGTTCCATGTGAAATCTTGATTCCATGACTTCTATCTCCACAGGAGCCATTTATCAGCACCCTGGCTTTCTCAACCTCTGAGATTGCTTAACTTAATAAACACAGTCTTCCTTACCTGCTACTTTTTCATAACCCCTAACACAAGGGTTCTCCACCAATATAAAGTGTCAAAAATAAAATCAGATCAAGGTAAAATTTTGAAAGTTTATTGTGCATTAGAAAACAACAACAAAAACAAACGAAAAAGACCAGTTCTTGAATCCAGACTTCAAACTGAAAGTGGTTAGAAGCTCATCTCATGCAGGTTACAGTAAGGTTTATAAAGCAAAAAAAGAGGAAGTTCATAGGGCTTAATTCTCATTGGCTATTTTTCAGTATCTTTCATTTTAGGCAAGCGGATTACTCAGGCCATTGCTGATTGGCCACAATGTGCTGAAACATGCTGATGAGGAAACAAATCTCAAGCTTCACTTATAATATGATAGCTTTTGGGGAAATGAGCTTACGTGGCTAAGGGTAGTTGGCCTAGGCATATATTCCAACTGTGGCCTCCGTTTTGAATTTTCTTTAACAAAAGCCATCCAGCGATACATTTGACTTGATTTGATTGCTTAGTGCTAACTCCATTTGATTCATTTCCCATGGTAGCCTCTATGTCAACTCCTCGAGGGCTGCTTCCTCTAGCATCCTACATTCCTTTATCCTCTCAGACGCAACCTCCAATTCTGGAACATCCTCACTATTCCCCTCTCCAATTCCTTTCCAAACCACAAAGTCCTAATGGAAGTTGAAAGTCTGCCCAGGTTATGGTAAAATACATATTCTGCACAAGTCTTTTCTATCTTTTAAAAAATTAATTTTACTCAATTCTTTTTTATGCTATTTTTTGATCTGCTAACTATCTGTTTAGTACACTCATGATAGTGACTATAAAGGTGTTCAAGGAACTAACAATACATAATTCCATAAATTAGAAACAAGTTTAGAAAGAGAACAGCCCCTGAAAATTAAGGCAGTAAAAATTAACAGAGCATGAGAGTTTAGATATCTGCACACAAAACCCATTTTGCAGCTGAGGAAACTGATGAGTGTAAGCTAAAATTCAAACTCACACCCATGTTTTCAACAAGTACACTGGACTCATTAACAGTGACCAAGATATTATCACAAAAAAATGACAAGACTCTAACTGGTGTAGAAGAAAGCTGTAACCAAATTATACTCATATATCAGAAGGTTCATGGGACTGCAAAGAGGGGAACACATGACCTTAAAAGATATTTCTGGAGCTTCCGTAGACCCTCATCAGACTCAGAGTTTGCAGGAGATCTGGCTGAGCAGATAAATTTACCCCTCCCGGTGCCAGAGTAGTTACCATTTGTGTTCTAACTCTATTTACATGCTAGTTAATTTACTCAGGGCTCCTGCTTCCTACTGTCTTCCATTTGTCTTAAAGGAGACGTGCCTTTCTTTGGGTAAATCACCTTGGCCAGGGGTAGTTTCCCAGCAACTTACACAAGTAAAAGATGGCTGCAGGCTAAAGGTGTGTTCACTAGCCTTATCTTTGAATCTAAACAATTCTTTTCTAAAGAAGGCAATTATTATTTTGATTTCTTTTACAAAGCACTAGATAGTTGAGAATTTAGCATTCAAGATCATCATGTTTTTCTATATTCTTTCATCTTACTCATCTACTTTCTTTGGGAATTGGAATAATATCATTCATCCTATAACAACTATTTACCAAGTATTTCCTACATGCCAAATCCATCCCAGGGGGAAGTACTGAAAGTGGGAGGTGGAGAAAGAGGCCTTTCTAGGCACTGTTGAAATCATTCCCACCCAGACAGAAACTTCTTATGTAGCGAGCGCTAACAAAACCTATTGAGTGAATTCCTCAACATCTGACAAGCAAGGCCAAAATTAGACCCCAAAGGGGTAGGAACTAACTGTGGCACAGCCCCCGGGGTGCTGAGAAGTGGAATTGTCAAGAGCCAGCGTGCCCTGACCAGGCTCTTGCCAAATCCCTTTCCCTCCTGTATCTTGAACTTTTTAGCTTTGCTTGTCCCAGTCCTCCAAGCTAAGCTCTGTCAGTTGGGAAGCCAGAGAGTTGCAGGTCATTTAAGTAAAAAGGTAGTGGATAAGTGTGTCCCTAGATAGAAACTGGAGAGTTTTTTGTCTCTACTCTAAGATTCAGACAGACTGTGGGTACCAAGGGACTCGTATTTATTCTGGGAGCTTCTGAACCACATTGAATGTAGTGCCATGGAATTCCACATAGTCAGAATTGAAAAAGAACTGAGAAATCTTCTAGTTTACTCCCATGATCCTACAGATTGAGGTTCAGAAAGAGCAAATGTCATGCTCAGAGTTATACTACAGATTGGTGGCAAAACGTGAGACGGAACTAGGTCCAATCTGCTTCCTGGTTCTTCATTTCCACTTTCATGACCTAGGGTGACAATGTGTGCTTTCATCAAAACCTTGTTCTCTCTCTCCATCCCATATAACTTTCCCATCTTCAATAATTCTCTCTACTTCTATGGCTTGCCCTCTCCCTTCCCCCCACCTAAAAAGGAAAACCACTACCAACAAAACCTTACTCGCCACTGCCCCTACCACCAACTTGAACAAAATGTCATAATCATAAAACCATGTCCCATCCTTGCTTTGCTCCTGGGAATCCCAGTCTTTTATTAGTCTGCTAGGGCTGCCATAGTAAAAAACCACAGACTGGGTGGCTTAAACAACAGATTTATATTCTCACTGTTCTGGAGGATAGAAATCCAAGATTAAGGTGCAGAAATTTGGCTTCTGGTGATGCCTCTCTCCTGGCTTGCAGATGGCCACCTTCTTGCTGTGTCCTCATATGACCTTTTCCCTGTGTGAGCTTGGAAAGAAAGAAAGAGATCTCTGGTGTCTCTTACTTTTTTTATAAGGACACCAGTCTTATTGGATTAGGGTCCCACATTTATGAATCCATTTAACTTTAATTACCTCCCTAAAGACCCTATCTCTAAATACAATCACAATTGGGGTTAGGGCTTCAAAATATGAATTTGGGGGAGGACACAATTCAATCTTTCTAAACTTTTTTCAATTTCTCAATCAAATGAAGCTTTCTTTCTCCTTTTGGTCCTCACATATGCAGTTCTATCTACCGAGAATGCTATTAACCTAAGACAATCTACTGAAAAAGTATTAAAACTAATAAGAAAGTTTAGTAAGGTGACCAGATACCTGAATTGCATATGAAAATCAAGAGTTTCCTGAAAACCAGCAAAAACTAATAAAAAGGTTATATAAGATCTTTTCCTTTATAATATCAACCGAAAACAAAAGACCTCTTTGGCATGAATCTAAACAGAAGTGCAAGGCCTATATTTATGGTAACTTTAAAACTTGGCCAAAGGACATAAAAGTTTGTACTTCCAACTAAATGGAAAGAAAGACATTCTTTGTGGCCAAGTTGGGAAGACTCAAAACATACAGATGTTGCTTTTGCCCAAATTAAATCTACAAATTTCAAGGTAACTGCAAATTTCAACCACTGTCTGTTGAAACTACTTAAATGTGCATCAGGAGGGAAAAATAGAATGCTACTTAATTATGAAAAAGAATGAGGCAGAAGTATAAATATTGACATTGAAACTCTCCAAGAGCTATTGTTAGGTGAAAAAAAGCAAAGTACAGAACAAGGTGCACGATATGTTAGAATCTCGGCCCAGGGCCGGCCTGGTGGCGCACTGGAGAGTGCGCCGCTTGGGAGCGCAGTGGCGCTCCAGCCAAGGGTTCGGATCCCATGTGGAGACCGGTTCCCGCTCACTGGCTGAGCGCGGTGCGGGCGCGACACCAAGGGTTGCGATCCTGTTTCCGGTCAGTAAAAAAGACAAAAAGGAAAAAAAAAAAAAAAAGAATCTCGGCCCAGAAAGAAGCAATGTATTCCAACACACACACCATGCACACATGCACACATGCACACACATACCTGTATATATTTAGAATGTGGAATAATACAGAAGAAGCTAGTGAATATGGTTTCCTCTGGGACTGAGGGTCAGAGGTGG
Source organism: Galeopterus variegatus (assembly GCF_000696425.1). Taxonomy (NCBI): domain Eukaryota; kingdom Metazoa; phylum Chordata; class Mammalia; order Dermoptera; family Cynocephalidae; genus Galeopterus; species Galeopterus variegatus. The sequence continues at coordinate 23,076 of NW_007738079.1, forward strand.
GAGGAAAACTTATTTTTCACATATCCTCTGTACTTTTTGTTAACATGGGTATGCATTAATTAAAAAGAAAGAAACTTTTTATGAAACAAGCTCAGCGAGGAAGTAAATGCATGAGTATAGCAAAAAATATTCTGATGAAGAAGACAATGTAGGAGACTTAACCAAATTTCAAAACATACATAAAGGTACTGTAATTAAAACTCTGCAATATCAGACCTAGAATAGACAAATAGATGAATGAAACAAAAGAGACCCATGTATATTGTGTTAGTCTGGATCCTCTGAGAAGCAGAACCAAGATGGGGTAAGATGTCCTCCATCTATTGGGAAAAATGTGAAGAAAAAGGGGAATGAGTGAAGGGGGCTGGGAGCCCCATCAGACCACGACACAGGTCTGACTTCTAGGGAGGACAGAGAGAAGGAAGGTCTTTGCCTGCAGTGCAGTCCTGAGAAAATTTCATTGAGGCCAGTCGGAAATCCTTGAGCCACAGCACCCTGTCAGAGGAATCCCTTATTTTCCGGGAAGGGGCTTGCCTTAGTATGTCCTTGGTGCTCACTCACTGAGTGGGAGCAGCCCACATGAAGGAAAACCTTAGGAAAAAAGGATGATGGATTTCAGAGTGCAAGAACTGGAGCCACTGGCAGTTATTCTGCCTATAGTAGGAGATCTGAGATCGCCACATAAAGCATAATGATGAATGTGATATTTTAAGTCAGTAAAGGAAAAGATGACTCGATAGGTGATGTTGGGATGATTGGCTATGGATTTGGAAATTAAAATTTTATTCATATCCCGACCTAACATCTAAATGTTAAAAACCTTAGAAAGAAAATACAAAAAAATATTTTGGGAGGTAGGCATTTACAAGGCCTTTACAAGCAAATTGCTAAACCCAAAATCCATTGACCATTAGATTTCATAAAAATTTCAAAACATCAATATGATAAAAAATGTCACGACAGATAAAAGACAAGCACTAGACTATTAAACACACACACACAAACCTCATGCACCCAAAATTAACCCAAAGAATGGGTCTGAAAAAGAAATTCAAATGATCTCTAAACTTATGAAATCTTGTCCCTTCTTATCAGCAAGTAGGGAAGTGTAACTTGTCAGTTTTAGTTATCCATGCAGGCAAACATTTTTAAAAGTGATGACACAGTATTGGTGAGAGATGAAGAAAAAAAGCACTCAGACTTTAAACTTTGTCAGAGGAAGTTTAAATTGGCGCAGCTTTTTGGGAGGGAACTTGGACAGTGGTCATCTAAATTTGAAGTGCCCATGTGCCTTAACTCAGAAATTCCAAATCTAGAAATCAGTCCAACAAAAATATTCCCACATGCACAGAGATATATGAACCAGCATGCTTAGTGTGGACAATGATTGTAGAGAAAAACATTGGGAACAGCCTGAATGTTTGTCATTAAAGGAATATTAAAGAAACATTAGAGCATGTCAATGATTGTGATGATATACAATGTATTTCATATACAGTAAATATAAGTAAAACTTATGTACAGTGTATTACATGCTATGAATTCTATGGATGCGTTAAAAAGCAGAGAACATTATAGTTTTATATGTACTAATATAGAAAGATCTCCAAGGTATATTAAGGGAAAAATCAACATGTGAAACAATGTTATAAGGATTCCTTCTGTGATAACTTTCCACATTAATAATATATTAATAAATGTATAAAACTTTTTTTTCTGCAAGAAATCACATGGTATCTTTAAACATTTTTTGTTTTCTGAACTGTTTTAATTTCCTAGCAATGAATATTTATTTCTTTTATTGTTTAAAAAATATCAACAGATGGTATCATGGCAGTGGGATTATGGGTTCCTCTTTATTTTTCTCTGAATTTGAAAAAAATTAACAAATGTTATTTTTAAATAGCATTTAAAAAAGAAACTTTACAATTTAACAAAAACAATTCTGATAGAGTTATATGAAAAGATCCAGGGTTGGCCAGTTAGCTGACTCAGTTAGAGCATGGTTCTGATAACACCACAGTCAAGAGTTACAATCTCTCTACCAGCTAGCCACAAAAAAATAAAAAATAAAGATCCCTATGGTTTACTGTTATATGAAAAGAGTAAGTTGTACAGCAATTGTACTTGTATGATCCCCCTAATTAATTAAAAACAGAGCAAAAACACACACACCAAACTGCATAGTATATTTGCATCAATATATAGTTATAGATAAATATGTGCACCCATACACCAAACTTTTACTAGTGCTGGTTTGTGGAGAGGGACATGAAATTGAGGGGAAACATGCAGGAGGATGTCCACTGCAAATCTGCGATACTTCTGTGTTGTAGTTTTTAAGATTTTCTTACTCCTTATATTTTTCAGATTCACTAGAGTGTATCTAGGGCTTTCTCTTGGAGAACTTAAGACTTTATTCAGTTCTAGAAATGATCAGCTGCTCTTTTTTCAGTCTTACTTCTCCTCCATTTCCTCTATTCTCTTCTGGAACTCACAGATAGATAATGACAGACAGATGGATAGAGATAATAGAGATATACTTTTAAAACAGCTTTATTGAACTGTAATTCACATAACATATATTTTATCCACTATTAAATATATTTTGGAATGTTTCAGACTACTCTTCATGTTTGACCGCTTTTTCATGTTTTTTTTTTTCTCTCTGGGTGCTCTCGATGAACTCATCAGTACTATTTCCCAAGACTTTTTATTTTCAGTGTTCAGTCATGTTTTTTTTCTGATTTTTTTTTTCACGATGGTTTTCTATTCTGTTTTCTTTTATGGATGTTCTTCCTTCATTCCTTTGAGATCTTAAATATTTTTATTTGCTCTATCATCTATTTCCTCAGGAGTGCATCTTCCATTTATACTTTGAATTTTAGTGTGCAGGCTCATCTTGCAGGATGTTTCTTGTTGCTGTTGCTGTTTTCCATCATTTGGTCCTACCCCCACTTGTTTGGTGATTTTGCAGCATCTTTCCTGTGACTGACTAGGATACCCCATTAACAGAAACATACGATCCCTAGTTTCTCCCACTTCTCTGATCCTGCTTCAGAAACAGCTGCCAATCCAGAAGTGATGCCACTTTCCTTTAGGCCATCTTCAGAACCTTTGGTGGAACTGCAATCTTACAAAAGATACTTGTTTGGTGATTTTGCAGCATCTTTCCTGTGACTGACTAGGATACCCCATTAACAGAAGCATACAGGGCCGAGCCCGTGGCGCACTAGGGAGAGTGTGGCGCTGGGAGCGCAGCAGCGCTCCCACTGCGGGTTGGGATCCTATATAGGGATGACCGGTGCACTCACTGCGCTCACTGGCTGAGCGCGGTGCAGCCAGTCTCAAAAAGGACAAAAAAAGAAAGAAAAAGAAAAAAAAAAAAAAGAAGCATACAATCCCTAGTTTCTCCCACTTCTCTGATCCTGCTTCAGAAACAGCTGCCAATCCAGAACTGATGCCACTTTCCTTTAGGCCATCTTCAGAACCTTTGGTGGAACTGCAATCTTACAAAAG
>NW_007738079.1:27594-30162 GCF_000696425.1 Galeopterus variegatus
ACCGAGGGTTGCGATCCCGTTGCCGGTCCCGGTCCGGTATGGGCGCGACACTGAGGGTTGCGATCCGTTGCCGGTCACGAAAAAAGACAAAAAGGGAACAAAAAAAAAAAAAAAAATTTCTACTTCTCCATAGTAACGTACACTTAAAATTACATATCTTTATAAAATGTTTTAATATCTGATAGAGGAAACCCTGTCAATTTGTTTTTGTAAAAGTCTCTGGACTACATTTGAGCAACTCTTCTTTCAGACAAATACTAGAATCAGCTAGTCAGGTTCAGTGAACAATCCTATTGGAAATTTGACTGGCATATATTGGTCCCTCTTCCCCTATCTCTTCACCCTCTCTCAGTGATTTCATCCATTCCCATGACTTTAAATACCACCTGAGTATTATTATTACGTGTACCAAAATTCTAGAAAAGTTTCAAGCTTAGTAGGGCATCAATGTGAAAGATAAAAGTACAGATTTTTTAAAAGAGAACAGAGGAAAATGCCTCTTCATGATTTGGGGCAGATGATTATTTCTTATAACACAATTCACTAACTGGACAAGAAACAATTGATGAACTGGACTTCATAAAAGTTAAAAATTTCTGCTTATTAAATGATACTTTAAGGAAGTGAAACAGCAAGCTACAGACTGGAAAAGACAGGTAAGCAGAATATCTAAATAACTCTTACAAATCAATAATAAAAACACAGAGCACCCAATTTTTTAAATGGGCAAAAGATTGGAACAGAGATTTTATAAAAGAAGGTTTCTGCTAAAGGTAACAAGGTGCTCAAAGAATTAAAATCATAATGAGATATTACAACATATTCACAAAATGGCTAAAATTTAAATTTTACATATATATTAAAATTAAAATGGTGATAGAAATGAGAACAGTGGCTGTGTGTCATGAGGAGGGTGTAGCGGGTGGGGAGCGGGGACAGGATGACAGGAAGGAGACATGAGGGAATTTTCAGAAGTGAAGGAAATTTCTTTATCTTGATCTGGATGATGGTTGCACAAGTGTATATATTTGTCAAAATTCATCAAAATTTACACTTAAATGTGTTCATTGTTTAATACATAAATTACACCTTATAAAGTATGGTTAATATAAAGAGGTGAAGAAAGGTGAGGCTGGGCATTTGTGTGATTTCTGAAGGGAAGCACAAGACATGTAACAGGCTCTAAAAGTTGATGGCATTCAATCTTCATTAAATCTAATTTTATTGTGAAATTTTTTTATTTCCTTTTACTCCATCACTAGTACTCAGTGTACATGATAAATTCTCTTTCAGAAATCAAAATAGAACTGAGACAAGGAGAGAGAGGAAAACATTGTATACGATGTACTACAACCAACATTGAAATAGGGTTAATTACTTTAACTTGTAATAGAATTAACTAAGTTGTGAGAAGTGACATATACAGGAAAAGAAGTATTTCTCCAGAGGGAAGGAAGAAGATTCTGGAGGAAGTCTTTAGAGACAAAAGATGAGCTGAGAGCACTAATTAGCTGTGAATGACTTCAGGGAAGTCACTGAACCTCTCTGGGGATGATTCCATTTCACAGATTTTCTTGTACGTTCAATGATAAAATTGAGCTAAATGATATCAGAGCATCATTCTATTAAAGCACAATGTAATAATTAATATTCCCAGTCATCCACAAAAGGCTAACTTCTGTTCTGTGTATTTTGTTTAGTAAGGCAGAGAAGTATGAAAAACATTGATTTGTAACAATAAATTATTATTGATATATTGAATGCCTACCGTGTACCAAGTAATGTCCTAGGCATAGTTTGTCTTATTTAATTTATACTTTAATAAATAAAATTTATAACCTATATAACCAGATCAAGTAAAAATATTTTAAAATAATATTTGTGTGCATATGCAAGGGGTCTTTAAAAAGTTCATGGAAAAATTGTATTGTCTTTTAATTCCATTTTTTCACAAACTTTTTGAAGTACCTTCAAATATCTTTATCATTATAATATGTAGCATTATTGCAGAAAACCAGGAAAATACAGAAAATCATACAGAAAAAATAATAATCCTGTCACCCTGAAAGTGACTATTAACATTTTTGAGCATATTCATTGAAACTTTTACGTACACACACTTGTTATTATTGCTTAGATAAAATTAAGATGAAATTCAACTTATTCTTTGTATCCTGTTTCTATTTTTGGAAACATGATTTTTCAATAACCACATAGCATTCCCTTTTATAAATATAGATTACTTACATAATTGCTAACAGCAATCCTTTACTGTTGGCAAAAAGGAAAGTTTTGACACCAATGATGTAAATTTTAGTTACAAGAAAAATTCCCTGGGGCAATGTCTCAGTCAAGGTCCCCAGAGGAAACAGATGGCTCACTTCAAGAGGGTAATTTGAGGAGTGTTAAATAAAAGAACTATTTACAAAGGAGCGGGCAGGGATTATGGGAACAACAAGTAATAATGCAGCATGTGACAGGAGTGCTGATGGCACCCCTTAGCTGGAGAGGCGGCATTTCCTGGAACCTGGAGTCAAAGAGAGCTCCAGAAAGACAGCTGCCTGACAA
>NW_007738079.1:31086-35481 GCF_000696425.1 Galeopterus variegatus
ATGGGGATGTGAGGTTGGAGACAGTGTCAAGAAATCCATCAGATTACTTGCTTGTAAGACAAATGGATGAAAAGGTTTTTTGGATCTGGGAAATTATAAAACAGTCAATTAAGTGTACTCACACACACATACACCACACCAGAGGATACTTCAAAACATTTGTGATAAAAATAGAATTAAAAGACAGTAAGAATCTTTCCACATACTTTTTGATGCACCCTGGTATATAGGTATAAATATGTGTATGTGTGCATGTGTGTGTGTGCGTGCGCGTGCGCGTGTGTGTGTGTGTTGTTTGGCTATTTTTTGAGTTAAAGAACAAGTATTCCAGAAATAAAAGAGAAGGTTTTCAAAGCTGAACAATAGGAGCAGAAACCATTTCTACAGTTCAGCATCCTTTAAACAATTATTCAGGGGAGGTGGTGGGCACGAGGAGGAAGAACTGGGAGGGAGGGTAGAGGAGTGACAAGAAGCAGACACTGAGCAAAGAGGAATTTGTGCAATAATAGTCCAGGTTGCTGCAGATGTGACAAATGACTCAACTTTTGAGAAAACAGAACAGCAGTTTGTAATTGTAGGTGTCAAAGGAAAATCTCACTCCTAAATGTTCATTCAAATTTTTAAAAATTTAAGCACTGAGAGGCTTTTAAAGGTCTAATCTGAGATTCCTTATAAAAGTCCTACCAAAGCCAATTCAAAAAGAGCCTATATAGATAAATTATTATTCTTGCTGTATTTCACACAAATAACTAGGCCAGCGGCTACACTTATTTTGCAAATGAATTAGTCTTGTCATAAATACCTTTGATAGAAAGAGGGGGACTTGTAGAGAGAGAAATTATGTTTCAGAAGAAGAACCCTAGAGTACATCTGTTATTAGATTTGAGCCCTGTTCATTGTTTTTGGGTTTTTATTATCTGGACTGAATTTTTAATTTCCTCCAGTATCCAGCTGTGACTCTCCACACTAATGTTTCAGTTTTTTTCTTCTAAACTTCTGACTTGAAATCAGTGGAAATTGAAGCTTCCTTTTTCCTAAGTCCCTGCAGCCTGAAGTGATCTTGGCTTTGAAGAAAAATCACCATCAATAACTTATATTTGGACAAACTTTGTACACAAAAACTGCAATCCAGAAAAATCTTAAAAATTAATTAAAAATCACTGTCAAATTTAGATCAATAAGAAGAAAAGGCATAACAAATGTTATCATTTAATGTTCTGGGAGAAGGCAAAGCACAAGAGAGTAATGTCTCAATTTTCCCTTGGGATACAGAGCTTATATGTCCATCTCCACAGGGAAAAGTGAGATGGTGGGGTGTAGAAGTAAATGATTTTTAGGGGGATGCAATGGGCCTGGAGACTATACAATGGCCCAGGATAAAGTCTATTTGGCCCACAAAGCAGACAATGAGTGTTTCAGATAATCATCAAGGAACTTCTGAAATGGGAATGGGAATGGGAACAAAATATAAGACAATAATAGTCTGTGATAAAAATTAGTCCAGGTGTGTCGACAGACTCCAGTCTTCCTTCCTGAGACATGAGTTAATGAAAACTCAGGGAAAGGACCAGAGGTCATTGTCTTCTTCTTTGGTGGGTCCAGGCTTTAGGCAGATAAGGGAATTGTAACAGCCTAAACAGAAGTAACTCCATTTTGTTAAAACTGTGAATTTAAAAACTATTCTCTCATGTAACCCAGACCACACAACCTGCAGTTAATTGCCAGAACACAATGACTCTTGCTCTCACATTGTATACAAATAATTAGATAAAAATTATTAACCCAGATGGCCATTCTTTACTAGCTTACTAATCTGATCTTATTTGAGAATAACAGAGAATGAAGTATGACGCTGGTCAACTCTCACCCGAGAAGTTCCTTGACGATTATCTGAAACACTCAAACATGTCTGCACGTCACCTGCTTGGTCACCATGAGTCAACTTTCCACCACACACCCGTACGAGACCCTTTGGCAAACCTGGGAGAGGCAAAGATGGTCTTTGAGACGTAAGTCCTCCATTTCCCCAGGTTGCCGGCTTCCTGGTTAAAGGTTACCCTTCCTTACACCAACACTTGTCTCTCAATTATTGGCTATTGAGTGGCAAGCAAATGGACCTTTGGGATCTTGGTAACAGAATCAGCTTCATCCTGTGCTTTAGAGAGTGACAGACGGTTCACTGACAGGAGGAGGAGGGAGATCAGAGAGACCTTGACGCTGCTTCTTTCTTTCCGCCTGTCAAAGCACCATATTTTGGGGGTAACAGCTTTTTGCACCCCAATAGCACAAATATACAAATACGAGCAAGACAAAAGTATTTATTTTCCTCTCTCCCTCCCTCTCTCCCTCTTTCTCACTTGCCTTCTCTCTGGGGATCAGCATGAGGATTAGTGGTCTGCCTTCGACACACCCATCCCTAGCTACTAGCTCCTTTGTTGTGTGCCTTACATTCCTCACGTTAGATTACAGAGGAGTGTAAAATCTTGCCATGTTTCTCTAGTCTTTACTCAAATTTTATGACTTGGTTTCACCCCTGGTGGACTTAAAAATCATTAGATAGTATATTGGTTTTCTCAGGCTGCCATAACAAAATACCACAGATTGAGTGTGAATTTCTCATAGTTCTAGAGGCTGAGAAGTCCAAAATCAAGGTGTGGGCAAGGTAGGTTTCATTCTGAGGCCTCTTTTCTTACCTTGGAAGTAGCTGCCATCTTGCTGTGTACTCACATGACCTCTTGTGCTCCTGGGGAGGGGGACAGTTGGGGGAAAGCAGCCAGCTCCCTGGTGTTTCTTCTTATAAGGGCCCTGTTGGGCTCTTTTACCTGCCTGTAATCCTGCACCAGCTACTCCAATTATGGAGCTAGGGCTGGGTCTGGAGCTCCCATACCCCTCAAGCCCGTTGTCCAGACTGGGTCACAAACCCTTCACATGCCAGGCTGGGTCCCCAGACCCCACACATGCAGGTTTATGAGCTAAGTAACTGGCAAAAAGGTCCCTGGAACCATAGGTTTGAGAGCATGTCCGTGTGGGGCAGAAGCCCTAGGCTGTCAATGCCAGCGAAAACTGTGGCACTGTGCGTGCGCACTAACTCCTCCCCCACAACTTATTTACAAAGAATGTACCGCACCACCCCCAACCAGACTAAGGTGAGGGGGCCTGATTAAATTATTCTATTTTCCCTGCAGGCACTAATCCCATTGGACCAGGGTCCTATATGACCTCATTTAACCTTAATTACTTCCTTGGATGCCCAAACCCCAAATACAGCCATATTGGGGTTTTGGCATATGAATTTTGGGAGGACACCAATGTTCAGTCCATAGCAGATGAATTTTTATTTTTATTTATTTATTTATTTTTCCTTTTTGTCTTTTTCCGTGTCCGGCAATGGATTGCAATCCTCAGTGTCGCCCCCGTACCGGACCGGGACCGGCAATGGGATCGCAACCCTCGGTGCTGCTCCCGCGCCTTGCTCAGCCAGTGAGTGGGAACCGGTCTGTATGTGCGATCCAAACCCTTGGCGGGAGCGCCGCCGTGCTTCCCAAGTGGCGCACTATAGCAGTGCCCCACTGGGCCGGCCCAGATGAATTTTTATTTTAAGGTGGATATTAAATGTACTTACTGTAGCTGTCTGGTGGTTTAGGCAATGATAGTGTTTTGGGAATTGTGCTGATCTGCTGATCATTTCCTCTTTGTTCTTTTGTGGTGTTGGAATTGTGGTGTTTTATTTAGTCTCACCTATGGGTCTTTTCCTAGCCCAAGGAGAACTTTTATTGAATTTGGATTTTGCTATTTGTTTGACCATTACTTAATGCAGCTTTTAGTGTACCGACTGTTTTGTACGATACTCTGTGCATGTTGGCAGTTTTACATGTATCTCAAAATGTATGCATTCATTAAATGTTTACTGAAGGCTCACTATGTGAGAGGGTCACTAGGCTGCTTGTTGGATTGCAAGCATGCATAAGATCAGTAGTGCATGGGTCTAGCAGAACAGCNTCTGTACACAGTCACACTCAGACACAGATGGTGAAAATAAACACTTCCAAGTTACATGGCTGCCTGGAGAAGCTGGGGAAGGGGAAGCATAGGGAATACGGTAGAGGAAGCAAGTTCGGTGCTAGGTTCCAGTCGTAAGACTGGAAAGTCCTCTAAAAGGAAAGAAAAGGAGGTGGAGAGGCAGAGAGGGCATAGGTAAGTAGCCATCCTGGGCAGACAGGCAGGTCTGATTACTCTTACCTCTGGATAAAATGAAAGTATGAAGGCATATTAGTTGTAGTCAGGCTCCTAAAAAATTGGTGTTTCTACCTCCTTTTAGACGGTAGTTATATTTACAAGGAGAAGCTAGGAAATGATTCTTTCATGATAAATAGTAGAACATCTAGCAGTAATTAG
>NW_007738079.1:39178-39733 GCF_000696425.1 Galeopterus variegatus
GTTAAATTGCTTGGAAGTAATTCTATGTAATTTCAGTCCCACTAAATATCACAGGGACTTCGTTCAGTCAGAGTGTGGCTTATTTGCCTGAGAGCTGGAATTCATGTCATTAAACAATGAAGTTACATTTTTCATTTCCATGTTGGCATAGAATAAAAAATGTTAACAGCAAGAGTAAGTGAACATGCTCATGTGTTATTAATAGAAATGTAATAGAAATGTGAATTGGCACACTATTTTACAAGGACAAGTTAGTGATGTAACAGAAGTCTTAAGTGTTTCCATCTTTTGTGGCAACCATTTCTTTTCTAGGAATTTCTCTTGAAGAAATAATCAAGATAGAAAAAAGGATTTATTTAGAAAGTATATGTTGTGTATATATGCACATATATACACACATAAAAATGTGTATATAAAGTAGCATTACATACAATAGAACAAAATAGGGAGTAGTCCTCTTTCTCATTTGTGATTCTTAAAGAGTGGAGACGTGGGGAAAGTAGGCATAATGACATCTCCTGGGGCAGAGGAGTTGGGGTGGGAGAATTGGATCGG
>NW_007738079.1:40568-42710 GCF_000696425.1 Galeopterus variegatus
TATTAGAGCTACATGATCAAAGCACAGGCCTGGGAATTTAGGCATCCCCAAAGATAAATGTTCTCTCATCTAGCTTTGCTCATGATCTGAGGGCCAGACCACCTTTAACATGTGTCTAAATCTCTCAATCTCTGATACCTGATGTGCCCAGTATGAATGTGAAGCAGTGTCCCTAGCATGTGGAGACACCATTCACACTAGTACTTCATTCTAACCTTAACTTTTGGGATGAGATAGTGGGAAACCCTGATCGGGTTCTATGACCCTCATGTGAAGCCCACACTCCTTGACCTCAATTTCAAGGCTCTCTGATCTGGCCCAGTCCCTTCCAGCCTCAGTCTAACAGATTTCAGCCATTCACAGTACAGTAATCCTTCGCCAGGCATAGTGTGTGAATAGCTCGCTTATAATTGTGTGATTTTAAATTAATATGCCATTGGGGCTGGCCGGTTAGCTTAGTTGGTTAGAATGCAGACTTATAACACCAAGGTCACAGGTTCAGATCCCTGTACCAGCCAGCTGCAAAAAATAAATAAATAAAATAAAATAAATTAGTGTACCATAAATTTGAAAGCCACAGCCTTTCTCCCCCTAACTTTTTCTTGTGGAAATTTGCAAACATACACAAAGATAGAGAAAATAGCTAAATGAATCTGTGTGTACCCATTGCCCTTGATATTCAAATGTCCCATTTTTGGCTGGTGGTCCCTAATTCTTTTGATAGGGTTTGGTCAGTTTTTTTTTTTTTTTATCCTTTTTTTTTTTGTCTTTTTTCGTGTCCGGCAACGGATCGCAACCCTCAGTGTTGCGCCCGTACGGGATCGCAATGGGGTTGCGCCCGTAAGGGATTGCAACGGGGTTGCGCCCGCACCTCGCTCAGCCATTGAGCGGGAACAGGTCTGTATGTGGGATCCGAACCCTCGGCGGGAGCGCCCCTGCACTCTCAAGCGGCGCACTGTAGCAGTGCGCCACCGGGCCGGCCCGGGTTTGGTCAGTTTTAAATGGAGTATGTCATCAGGATTGTGATACTTGCCTGTTACTCTGAAAAATCAGAGGCTTGGAGAACATAAAGAACTGGGCATGTGCTGGCCCTTTTCAACAACATGATCCTGTAATTTATTGCTGCAGTCAGTGTTGCTTAGCTACATTTTTCCCATATATTTGAGAGATTAATTTTATAAGAAGCTTCCTGTGATTAAAATATGCGGGGTCCCAAAACGCACATAGGTTTCGTACACTTCAGTGGAACAGACATCTCCATTAAGCACATGTTGTGTGAAAGATGCTGACTGAGCACTGTGGAGGATGGCAAGGTGACTTAAGGGAGTTGTGGTTGAATAATTTGGAGTCACCAATTACTGGATGAGAGCCCAAGAGATAGCTGTGGAATGATACTAAAAATACCACACTATGAGGGCAGTCCAGGTTCTGGATTTTCCAAGTTGCCATCTTTGTGATCTTGGGCATTCCATTTCATCTTTCTAGCCCTGTGTTAGTCAGTTTTTGTGTTGCTCTAAAAGAGTACCTGAAATTGGTAATTTATAAAGAGAAGAGGTTTATTTGGCTTGTGATTCTGGGACAGCTGCATCTGGCATGGGTCTCAGGCTGCTTCTACTCATGGTGAAAAATGGCAGGCAGCTGGTGGGTACAATATCACATGGCAAGAGGAAGCAAGAGAGAGGGAGGGGAGGTGCCAGGCTCTTTTAAACCGCTAGCTGTTGTCGGAACCAATAGAGTGAGAACTCACTCACTACACCCCACCCCCAAGGGAAGGCATTAATCTATTCATGAGGTAGCTGCCCCTCCATGACCCCAACAGCTCCCAACAGTGCCATATTAGAGATCAGATTTTTTTTTTTTGTCTTTTTGTCTTTTTTCGTGTCCGGCAACAGGTCGCAACCCTCAGTGTCGCGCCCGCACCGGACTGGGACCGGCAACGGGATCGCAACCCTCAGTGCCGCACCCGCACCTTGCTCAGCCAGTGAGCGGGAACCGGTATGTATGTGGGATCCGAACCCTCGGCGGGAGCGCGGCAGTGCTCCCAAGCGGCGCACTGCAGCAGTGCGCCACCGGGCCGGCCCAGAGATCAGATTTTGATATGAGCTTTTGGGGGTCAACATATCCAAACTCTATCAAGCCCTT
>NW_007738079.1:46845-47262 GCF_000696425.1 Galeopterus variegatus
GCGGGAGCGCCGCCTCGCTTCCCAAGCGGCGCACTGTAGCAGTGCACCACCGGGCCGGCCCCTGGAAAAAATTAATTTTAATTTTAATATACTTCTGTTGAAAAGAGAAAAATATGTCATATGTAATTCTTAGCAAAGGGAAAGACTGTCATATAATCAAGGATGCAATGACAGTGTGTCATAGCTTGAAAAGGTTGGAATTAAAGGTCTATTGAAATATCTCCAGGCAAGGGGAGGGTGGAAATGCGTATAGATAAATTTTTAAAAATTCCTGCCTCTTTTAAGATGGGAAGTGACTGGTTTATGTAAAAGTTCATTGCAGTTTGCAGAAAACACACCTTGAAGCAAAGGAAGATTCCTGGGGAGGGCAGAGGGTTGCTCACATACAGTGCTCCAAGGACCCAGCAAGCATTTGCC
>NW_007738080.1:0-13615 GCF_000696425.1 Galeopterus variegatus
CCGGTTTGACTATTGCATATTAAGCTTGTATGAACATGTGTATACAAGTTTTTGTATGGATGTATGTTTCTATTCCTCTTGGGTAAATACCTAGTAGTGGAATGGCTATCGTATTATAGCTATTTTTCCAACATGGCTGTACCATTTTAAATTCCAACCGACAGTCAAGGATAGTTACAATTTCTTGGCATCCTTGTCAACATCTAACATGTTAAGACTATTCAAGTTGGTTCTTTGGTCATAATAGAAAGATTTCTAAGTGATATTCTGTGCTAAAGGCAGTTCAGGGTGTGTTCTAGGACCTTCAAGAGCCTAGCGAGAGTCCTAATAATCTCTTCTTTCTGCTTGTCCCAGGCTGCCACAAGGAGCATTCATGCCTCAGATCCCAGGCTTGGCAGTTCCATCCTGCCGTCAGTCTTGTTCAAGCCCCCACATTGGTCAATCTCCTCTGACTTCCTGTCCTCTGGCTGGAGTCCCACTCCCATTGGAATAACCTTCAGAAGACAAGTGCCCACCATGTCCTTGACCGGATGAGTCTGGAAGCACCAGTGAAGTATGCCCAAGGTAGGGGACTACTGGGCTCAGCTATGGAGAGCTGTAATAGCAGAAGCTGACAGGTCCTATAAGTGAGACAGGAAAAGGAACGCATGACGGATTTCTCAACAGACATTCTTCTTCCTGAAGCACCTGTGTGGGTCTAGCAATTCTGAAACCCTGGCCTCCTTCCCCCAGCAGAGCTGCTGCAGTTGCCCAACAGAGAGAGCAAGAAGAGGTGCAGTCACTTGGACAAACATTTGTTATTATCTAGTAAGATGAAGACACACATAATCTATGACTTGGAGAAATGTGTGAAAAACGAAGTGGCACATCTATCCAGTGGAATACTATAGCGTTGTCAAAATGTATGCACCATAGCTACATACACACAATGACGTGTAGGAATCTCACAAACGTAACTGAACAAAATATGCAAGATACTTAGAAACCTAAGAATATGATTCGTTTGTATAAAGCTCAAAATGGGTTAAACTAAACTGTTCTTTTTAGGGGTGCAAATTGAGATGGCAAAACTAAAGGGAAAGGAAGTAGATGCCATATAAGTCTAGGGGAGAGGGAGATGAGTGTGATCAGACAGGGACATGCAAGGGGCTTGGGAGGCTGACTATTCATTTCTTGACATGAGTGGTGAGCACGTGGGTGTTGGCTTTATAGTTATTTTTTAGGATGTAATGTTCTGTGTGCTTTTCTATATGAGTGTTAAAGTTCTTAATTTAAAAAGTGGAAGTGGGAGAGAGCCTTGTTTTAAGAGGAGCTTGGATGAGGGTCTTAAGCTCAGGCCAGGAAAGGGGCAGTCCCTGCATGGTGCTCATGTCCCCACCCTGCCCCTGGATCACTCATCCCTGGGGAGTCATTCCAGAGGCTTCCAACACTGGCAGAAGCTAACTTATCCTTCACTAAGGCTGACTCAGCCGTCCTTGATGGCATCTTCCGGGGTCTTGCACTCTCAAGGATGTAATTGTGTGTGCTCTGTGGTGAGACAATCTGTAATGCATTTCCTAAGAACAGAAATCAAATGGAGATAAAATAGTTGTGCCAGATTGTCAGTGTACATCACAGCTCAGTAGTAGCACTGGATGCCCAGGCTGGTGTCTGGTATGCACATCTCATGTTCAATTTCCTCTGCCTCCACGGTGCAGGGTGGCAGTGTGCATGCCAGCCCTGTGAGTGGGACAGAAGGGTCACATTTAGCTCAGGCCCCTTCTCTCCAAAAACCATTTCTGGGCCTTTGAGTCTCTATTCCAGCAGGACCCACAGGCAGCCTGGCATAAAGCAGGAGCTCAGTGACAGCTTGTATTAGGTGGTCCCTTGCTGCTCTGAGGTGGGCAACCCTGAGGCTGGGACCGAGAAGGCCATTCACTCCGAAGGAGAGCCTAGAATGAGTTATATCTGAAAACCTCAGAAGCTTCATTCAAGGGACCTAAGTCCCCTTGTTTGGGACTTGGGGAATGGTGAGGCTATAGTTTGGAAAGATCTTAGTCTCTGGGATGTAGGCTACCTGACCACTTGCTATGCAAATAGAACCTCAGACTGCCCTCCACCTTTCTGTCCTTTGTCCCGAGAAAGTTCAGGGTCAGAAACCCTGCACTCAGCTCTTTCACTAGGGACTTGTGGAAGTTGATCAAAGTGCTCAAGGCAGCCAGGGGCTGCCAGGTCATGTTGGTGGCCTGCTGGGGATTTCCAGCAATGGATCCCTTGATACATTTTCCATGGTCCAGGGCATGCAGTCTAGGCGAGAGAACAGCCAGAACAAAGGCGCAGGAAGGTGAAAAGGCGCTGAGTGCTTGGTTGTTGGCCCCTTTGCCCATCCCTTGTCCTGAAACTCCCTCTTCCTTCCCTGGGCCTCAGACGTCACAAGGGCCTAAGATACAAAAATTTGGCTCATATCTCCAGTCCCTCCCTTCAGATAAGGCTGGTAAGTTGCTGGGACCAATCACATTTTCTTCTCTTTTGAGAGGAGAGAGCTTTCAGGGAGCTCAGGGCAGCCTAGGTGGTCCACAAGACAAGGGTGGGATGTGGGGATGGGCAGGAGGAAGTCAGGAAGGAGCCTTGATCACTGACTGTAAATAGTAGCCTCAGTTTGTGGTGCAATGAAATCACCATATATGGCTCGGGAGGAAGCGCTCTGCAAGGAGCTGAATGCAAATATATTACCAAGTAATGGCAAAAATATGCAGCCAAAGGGAGGTGCCTCTGCAGTNGCTATGGAGAGCTGTAATAGCAGAAGCTGACAGGTCCTATAAGTGAGACAGGAAAAGGAACGCATGACGGATTTCTCAACAGACATTCTTCTTCCTGAAGCACCTGTGTGGGTCTCTGTGGGACTAGCAATTCTGAAACCCTGGCCTCCTTCCCCCAGCAGAGCTGCTGCAGTTGCCCAACAGAGAGAGCAAGAAGAGGTGCAGTCACTTGGACAAACATTTGTTATTATCTAGTAAGATGAAGACACACATAATCTATGACTTGGAGAAATGTGTGAAAAAAGAAGTGGCACATCTATCCAGTGGAATACTATAGCGTTGTCAAAATGTATGCACCATAGCTACATACACACAATGACGTGTAGGAATCTCACAAACGTAACTGAACAAAATATGCAAGATACTTAGAAACCTAAGAATATGATTCGTTTGTATAAAGCTCAAAATGGGTTAAACTAAACTGTTCTTTTTAGGGGTGCAAATTGAGATGGCAAAACTAAAGGGAAAGGAAGTAGATGCCATATAAGTCTAGGGGAGAGGGAGATGAGTGTGATCAGACAGGGACATGCAAGGGGCTTGGGAGGCTGACTATTCATTTCTTGACATGAGTGGTGAGCACGTGGGTGTTGGCTTTATAGTTATTTTTTAGGATGTAATGTTCTGTGTGCTTTTCTATATGAGTGTTAAAGTTCTTAATTTAAAAAGTGGAAGTGGGAGAGAGCCTTGTTTTAAGAGGAGCTTGGATGAGGGTCTTAAGCTCAGGCCAGGAAAGGGGCAGTCCTTGCATGGTGCTCATGTCCCCACCCTGCCCCTGGATCACTCATCCCTGAGGAGTCATTCCAGAGGCTTCCAGCACTGGCAGAAGCTAACTTATCCTTCACTAAGGCTGACTCAGCCGTCCTTGATGGCATCTTCCGGGGTCTTGCACTCTCAAGGATGTAATTGTGTGTGCTCTGTGGAGAGACAGTCTGGAACGCATTTCCTAGAACAGAAACCAAATGGAGATAAAATAGTTGTGCCAGATTGTCAGTGTACATCACAGCTCAGTAGTAGCCCTGGGATGCCCAGGCTGGTGTCTGGTTTGCATATCTCATGTTCAATTTCCTCTACCTCTTCTGCGCAGGGTGGCAGTGTGCATGCCAGCCCTGTGAGTGGGACAGAAGGGTCACATTTAGCTCAGGCCCCTTCTCTCCAAAAACCATTTCTGGGCCTTTGAGTCTTTATTCCAGCAGGACCCACAGGCAGCCTGGCATAAAGCAGGAGCTCAGTGACAGCTCGTATTAGGTGGTCCCTTGCTGTTCTGAGGTGGGCAACCCTGAGGCTGCGAATGAGAAGGCCATTGACTCCAAAGGAGAGCGTAGAATGAGTTATCTCTGAAACCCACAGAAGCTTCATTCAAGGGACCTAAATTCCCTTGTTTGGGACTTGAGGAATGGTGAGGCTATAGTTTGGAAAGATCTTAGTCTCTGGGATGTAGGCTACCTGACCACTTGCTATGCAAATAGAACCTCAGACTGCCCTCCACCTTTCTGTCCTTTGTCCCGAGAAAGTTCAGGGTCAGAAACCCTGCACTCAGCTCTTTCACTAGGGACTTGTGGAAGTTGATCAAAGTGCTCAAGGCAGCCAGGGGCTGCCAGGTCATGTTGGTGGCCTGCTGGGGATTTCCAGCAATGGATCCCTTGATACATTTTCCATGGTCCAGGGCATGTGGTCCAGGCAAGAGAACAGCATGAAGAAGGCACAGGAAGTTGAAAAGGCGCTGAGTGCTTGGTTGTTGGCCCCTTTGCCCATCCCTTGTCCTGAAACTCCGTCTTCCTTCCCTTGGTCTCAGAAGTCACAGCTCGCTGGGCCTAAGATACAAAAACTTGGCTCATATCTCCAGATCCTGCCCCTTTAGATGAGGCTGGTAAGTTGCTGGGACCAACCCCATTTTCTTCTCTTTTGAGAGAAGAGAGCTTTCAGGGAGCTCAGGGCAGCCTAGGTGGTCCACATAAAAAGGGTGGGATGTGGGGATGGGCAGGAGGAAGTCAGGAAGGAGTCTTGATCACTGACTGCAAATAGAAGTCTCAGTTTGTGGTGCAATGAAATCACCATATATGGCTAGGGAGGAAGCTCTCTGCAAGGAGCTGCTTGCAAATATATCATCAAGTAATGGCAAAAATATGCAGCCAAAGGGAGGTGCCTCTGCAGTTTCTGTGTCTGCAAGAGCTAAACTCCAGAAAGCCATAAGGATTCAGGGCTTTATGTCACAGAGGATGGGGGAGAAGAGATGCCACCCTCTGCCTCCCAGCCAGCCTCCTGCCTCCTGCTTCCTGCCTCCCCACTGGGATCTGCCCTGAGTCTGGCCAGCATCCCTGTGTTCCCTGTGGCTAGGATCAGGCAGGGACGTGGAGATTGCCTGAGACCCTTTGGGGTGACTAATGCAGTACTTGAACAAGAAAGAGACCTGATAGGGCTTAGGAAGAGCTATAAATAGCCATTATAGTAAATAGAAAGTAGTATGTCATTGTGGTTTTAACTGGCATTTCTCTAACGAATAGTGATGTTGAATATGTTTTCAAGCACTATCTGCCATCTATGAGTTCTTTGCCATTTTTTCTACCATTTTGTTTGTTTTGTTATAATTGAGTTTGGATATCTAAAAACATAGTATGTATACAATTCCTGTCAGATACATGCTTTGCATCCTGCTCCCCCAGCAATCTGTGACTTATCTTTTATGCTTTGCATCCTGCACCCCAGCCATCTGTGACATATCTTTTACTGTTTTCAACAGTTTTTGAAAATTAGAAGTTCTTACTTTGATAAAGTTTCATTTATCAAGTTATTTTATGGATCACACTTTTGGTGATATATCTAAGAATTTATCACCGAACCCAAAAGTCACCAAAAACCCATGATTTTTTTTCCAAAGTTTTTGTAGTTTTAGGTTTTACATTTAGCTCTATGATTCATTTTGAGTAGTTTTTGTATGTAGTATGAGGAATTAATCAAAGTTAATTTGTTTCTATATGAATATCTAGTTGTTTTAGTACCATTGGATCTTCTATGCTCAACTATATTGCCTTTGCACCTTTGTAGAAAATCAGTTATTTATATATATGCTATGTCTGTGTCTAATTCCAGACTATTCTGCTTCACTACCTATTTGTCTTTTTGTTTTTTTGGAGGCTAGTCTGTGTGGGGATCCAAACCCTTGACCTTGATGTTACTACACCACGCTCTAATCAACTGAGCTAAAGGCCAGCCCTTATTTGCCTAGGTTTGTTTTGATTACTGTAGCATTATAAGATGTCCTGAAATTAGGACCTCTGATTTTGTTTCTTATTTTCAAAGTTGGTCTATTTGCATTTCCATATGAATTCTAGCAGCAGTTTTAAAATTTGTACAAAATGGCCTTCTGGGAGCTTGATTTGGATTGTATTAAATCTATTGGTCAATTTTGAGGGAATTAATATCATTAAGACTTCCAACCCATGAACAAGGTATCTCTCTTATTAAAGGTCTCTTTATGAATTTCTTTGAGAAAAGTTTTCTAGTTTTCATTGTACAGATTTTTCACATATTTGATCAGATTTATCTTTAGGTATTTTATTTTATTTTATTTTTTTCCTTTTTGTCTTTTTTCGTGACTGGTAACGGGATCGCAACCCTCGGTGTCACGCCCGCACCACGGTCAACCAGTGAGCGGACCGGTCTCTATATGGGATCCGAATCCTCGGCGGGAGTGCCGCCGCGCTCCCAAGCACCGCACTCTACTGAGTGCGCCACTGGGCCGGCCCTTTAGGTATTTTATATTTTTGATGCTAATTTAATTATATAAATGGCATTGCTTATTGATTTAAACCTTAAGATTGTCCATTAGTAGTATAAAAACTATGATTGATTTTTCTATATTGATCTGGAATCTTGAAGCTTGCAGAACTGACTTCTTGTTTCTAAGAATTTTTTTTTTGTATATTTCAACAGATTTTCCACATAGATGGTCATGTTATCTACGAATAAAGACAATTTAACTTCTTCCTTTCCAATGTGGATGCCTTTGATTTGTTTTTCTTTTGTTTTATTGCATTGACTAGAAACACCAGGACATTGTGAATAGAAATTGTAAGTATAGACTGTATTATACATAATGTTAGGGGAAAAGCATTGTCTTTCATTGTTATATATGTTCTGTCGGTTGTTGAGAGAAGTATTGAAATCTTTGACTATAATTTTGAGTTTGTCTATTTCTTCTTGTAGTTACATCACTTTGTTCTTTATTTGTGAAAATATTCTTTGCTCTGATATCTACACTGTCTGATATTAATAAAGCCCCTTTAGCTTTCTTATGATTAGTGTAATTTTGTATATTTCCCCCCATTATTTACTTTTAATCTATTTGTGTCTTTATGTTTGGAGTGACTTTTTTGTAGACAGCATGTGTACAAAAAAGATTCTGTCAATCTTCCATTTTTATTTAATCTGAAGATGTCTGCTTTTTTTTTTCCTTTTTGTCTTTTTTACTGACCGGTAACGGGATCGCAACCCTCGGTGTTGCACCAGCACCGTTTTTTTCCTTTTTGTCTTTTTTACTGACTGGTAACGGGATCGCAACCCTCAGTGTTGCACCAGCACCACGCTCAGCCAGTGAGCGGGAACTGGTCTCCACATGGGATCCGAACCCTCGACAGGAGTGCCGCTGTGCTCCCAAACGGCGCACTCTCCAGTGCACCACCGGACCGGCCCAGATGTCTGCTTTTTAACTGGGGGTATTTAGACCATCTACATTTATTGTGATTATGAATAGCATTAGGATTAAATCTCTTATTTAGGTACTTGTTTTCTATTTGTAACAGCTGTTCTTTTTCCTCCTTTTGTTTTTTTATTCCTGCCCCCCCGTTTAAGTTAATTAAATACTTTTTGTGGTCCCATTTTCTTTTCTTTTGTGGCTTATTAAGTATAACTATTTTGTTATTTTAGTGGCTGATTTAGGGTTTGTATTATACTTAGGGTATAATACATTTATATGATTAGTGTTGTATAAGGTATCACAGTCTGCCTTCCTTTGACCATTTCATATTTACAGTAAGAATTTAGCAATACTGAACTTCTGCTCCTCTCCTCCCACCCTTTGTGCTGTTGTCGTCATACGTTTCAATTTGATATACTTTCTGAACTCCACACTACATTATTGTCACCTGTATTTGAACAGTCAATCATCTTTAAATAGATTTAAATAATAAAAATAATTAATTTTGTATATGTGCCCATGTGGTTATAATTTCCAGTGCTCTTCATTCCTTTGTGTAAATCCATATTTCCATCTGGTATCATTTTCCTTCTGCCTAAAGGGTTTCTTTAACATATCTTGCAATGCAATCTGCTTGTAGTGAATTATTTCAGCTTCCGTATATCTGGGACCATCCTTTTCCTTTCATTTTGCATTATGTTTTCACTGGATATAGAATTGTAGGTTGACAGTAGCAGTTTTTCTCTTTCGGTACTTTAAACATGTTACTCTACTTTGTGTTTTCACTTGTATTGTTTCTAACAAGAAACTTGTTATTGTCCTTGTCTTTGGTCCTCTGCACATATCGTGACTTTCTTTCCTTTGGCTGCTTTTAAGATTTTTCTGTTTATCCCTGGTTTTGTGTAATTTGATTATGACGTATCTTGCTGTAGTTTCCTTCATGTTTGTGGTGTTTGGAGTTCATTGAGCTTCTTGTATCTGTGGGTTTATAGTTTGCATCAAGTTTGGAAAAATTCTGGCCATTAATTTTTGTCCTCTCCCCCTCCCCCCAGGACTGCAATTACATGAATATTAGGGCACTTGAAGCTGTCCCACTGCTCACTGCTGCGTGTTCAGTTTTAAACGACCTATTTTATCTGTTTAATTCTGAATAATTTCAAATGCTGTGTTTTCAAGTTTGCTAATCTTTTCTTCTGCAAGGTTTAATCTGCAGTTAATCTCATTCAGCGAGTTTTACATCTCACGCATTACAGTGTTTTATCACTTGAAGTTTGGTTTGAGTTTTAAAAATATCTTTCATGTCTCTTAACTTTTTGAATGTTTTTAATACAGTTATACTAATCATATTGAAGTCTGTCTTCCAGTTTTTACATCTGTGTCAGTTCTGGATCAGTTTTGATTGATTAATTATTCTCTTCATTGTGGGTAATTTTTCTTGCTTCTTTGCATGCCTAGTAACTTGATCACCTGCCAGACATTGTGAATTTTACTTTGGTGCTGGATATTTTTGCATCCCTATAGATATTCTTATGGTTTGTTTAGAGAGGCAGTCAAGTGACTTGGAAATAGTTTGATCATTTTGGGTCTCGCTTTTAAGATTTGTTAGGTGGAACTTGCCCACTACTGAGGGAAGCTTCTTTTGTATTCTCCACTCAGTGCCCTATGTAACTTAGGCTTTCCAGTCTGACTAGTGGGAAGTCACTGTCCTTGACCCTATGTGAGGACTGGACAATGTTACCTCTAGTCTTTTCCAGGGATTCTTTCCTTAGCTTTGGGTGGTTTGCTCACCTGCGTGTGCTGGTCAGTATGTTGGAGTGAGCAGGACTGAAGCCCTATTGAGGCCTAAAACTGCATGGGGTCTAAAAGATTTTAAGAGAAGACAGTTTTTTTTTTTCCCCTCGGCATTCATTTCTCTGAGTTCTCTCTTTTCCCTTTGTCATTTGATATTTTAAACCTTGGTTATGGGGCAAGATGACATACATTTACTTGAATGTAAAGTTGTTTTCCAGTCAGCCTGGAGCTGCAGACTTACATGGACCATCCAAGGGAAACCATGGAAGACACCAATAAAGCTACGCTGATTCTACCCCTCCAGCAGGACCGTGAGATAACAACAAACACGGGAGCAGAAACCAGATGGTGTTTTGGGGAGACGTGCACCTGACCCCATGCATGCTCCCTTCTCTCCTGCTTTTCATTTCCCACGTTCCATTACCTCAGCTTGTCTTTAACCCCTCTCCCCGCAAAGCCCTAAAGTGGGGAGACATTTCTAGTCTATCTCCTCAGATGTCTGATAGTGAACTTCCTGCCTCACACCGACATTTGGGACTGACGAGTGTTTTGTTTCTGAGTGAAGAGCAGCAGGACCTGGATGTCAGTAACAAGTCATCAGCTGAATTCTTGAGGAGGACTGTCTTCATATATCTGATGTTCTTTCTCTAGCTCGGTCTCTCATCTCTGATACTGCGCCTTCATATTCTAACTGGCTTGGTCTCCCAGATTCTTCAATCCATCTTCTAAACTCGGGGAGTCCTCTAGACTCTGCCTGGATTCCCCTCCTTGTGAAGCAGCATGGAAACTCTCTCAAGGCAGTAGGCTGAAAAAACTAATGTTCACCTCATTTGTTTACCTTGTCTCACATGTCACTGTCCCTCATTGCCTGATGTCCAATGTCTGGCAAATCATTGTTTTATGTATATTGTGCCCTTTTTTGTTTCTTTGGGTGAATGTTGCTTCATCTCCAGAGATGGTTCTAGGGTGATGACAGCAAGTGTCAGGCTGCAGGTTCTACAGGCTCCGGAAGCTCTTGTAATCAGTAATTTTGATGTGGTCTGAGTTAGAATATTCTGATCTGCCATAGTCTATTTTTGTATAGCTAGAGTTAGCATGTCCTGTGTTGTGAATTTAAAACTTACAGTTGTGAAAATGACCAGAAAAAAAAAATAAGGAGAAACCAACTGAAATGCATGTTTCTTTACTTATTGACATAGTTTTAACATTTTTTCAAATGTAAGACATTTAGCTTCACATTCCAATTTCCCCCTAATTCTCTAAATTGTTCTTCCACTATTTTTGCCCTTAGAGAGAATCCAGATGACATTGGTCTTATATGGCTGGTGTTGAGGGTAGTGGAGGGTTAAAGAAGCCACACCCTCCTTCCTTAGCCAGAATTTCAGGCATCCAAGGCCAGGGATTGAAAGGCACAGGCACTGTCCCTGGGGGCCACTGTTATTAGTTAGCCAGACACAGGCACCAGAGCCTGGGAGACAAAGAAGATTTAGCCTTAGGGCTTTGGGGATGTTTCCAGGCTCAAGAAGGAGCTAGGCAGCATCCACCAAAGGAAAGATGGTGAGGGAGAAAGAAAGCTTCAGGATGGAAATAGGCTCACACTTTATCCTGGGGTCTCCCTGAAAACTTACTTTGCTTTTGCTCTGTCTGATTTTGATAAGCCTGTGATAAAACTTGGTGAAAGAACCTTACAAAGACCCTGGGTTTCCTCTAACCCTTTTGTACTCATCTCCCCGTCTAGTATCACACTGGGAGCTGGCCTACGCATCCCAGCTGGCACAGGCCTGTTTGGGGAGGACGCTAGAGACTCCTCTACCCACTTCTCCTCCTTCCCACAACCCAGGCACATCCACTCAGGACCTTGAAGCCAATAAGGAAACCAAAGCCACAGTTGACTAGTGAGGGGGACCTGCTGATGGACACTCTGGACAGCACCCTGCTCCCAGCAGGAGAAGCAGAAGGAGGGATGAGATGAGGTAAGACAGAAAATAAATAACCCTGATCAGGGAGGTCCAAAGGAGGAGGCGGGACAGAGAAGGCTGCACTTCAGTGTGCTCTGCCAGACCTCCTCAGGAAGAGTGCTGGGAAGAGAGGCGTGCACGTTCCTTCAGTGCAGCTGAGGTGAGTGCAGGAGGCCAGGGGTATGTCCAGGTGTGTGGGGTGTGTGGAGCTAGGCATCTCCCAGTAGACCTGCTGAGTGAAAGAGAAACCAGGCTGTGAAGAACCAGAAGTACAGAGGTGGGCTGGGGGGCTGTGAAGGAAGCCCCTGTCAAAGGGCGGACAGCTTTAGCAATTTCTGCATTTGTACAATGAAGGGAAGCATGTGAGTGTTAGGTGTTGCCTTAGGGTAGTTTTCTAGCAATTTTTCAGGGACCAGTTTACTGAGGTGCCCATTTAGATGCTGGCAGGGCCAGCAGGAATGATGTGAATGGGGACAGAGAGCAGACTGGGCTAGTGATAGATTGGGGTTGGATTGGGATTCGGTGTATGAACAGGGCCAGTACCCAGGTAGTTAGTTTGGTTGAAGCTCAGTCTCCTGTGATTGGGGATCAGGTGACAGCTAGGGTGGCAGTGGGGGCTCTGAGTGGGGCAGGGCTCATTCCATACTGTGCATCAGGAGTCAGGCTGTGGCTGAGACTGGGACTTAGTAATCTTCCTAGGGCTCTGATCCTAGATCTGTCTGTGCCTAGGTTCAGCATTCTGTCTTCAGTCCACTTTAGAAGTGGTTTAGTGTCCACACTGGAACTTCCCCAGCTTTGTACTCTTTAGCCCGGTCACGCTAAACCACTTGTAGCTTTCCAAACAAGGTCTGTTCTCTTTCTCTCTGGCTCTTTGCATTTACCAGAGTGGGCTTTAAAAGTCAAATTAGATCAGGTCTGTTACTCAAATTTCCCCACATAACTCAGATTAAATCAAAGCTCTTTGCCATATCCTGCAAGCCACTGTTACATGATCTGGTCCCTGCCCTCCTCTGGACTCATTTAAAACTCTCTAGTGATTTCCATGCTCTGACCACCTCGACTTTCTTTGTGTTCCATGAGCCCCCAAGCTCTTTCTTGCCTTGGGCCTTTCCCTCTTATTGCCTCTCATGCCTGGAATGCTCTTTGCCTTCATGTTAGAATGTGNAATGTGTGGCATTTTCTCTTCATATAGCTCTAAGCTCATATGCCACCTCATCAGAGAGGCTTTCTCTAAAGCCTATCTCAGATATAGGTGCCCTGCCCCCATCCTTCTCTATCCTACCACTCTAGCTTGTCTTTAGTGCACTTACCTTTATCTGAAATCTTCTGCTTAGTTGTTTACTTTTTGCTGTTGCTCTCCATGACAGCAGTTATCGTCTCTGTTTTATATACTGTTTTATCTCCAGTTTTGGTGCTCAATTTGCTTTCATTGTCTAGCTGAATGCTGCTGTCTCCACACTCCCCTAACCACCCCGTCTGCTTAACTGCAACTGGTCCCACAAGTCATGGCTCAGATGTCACCTCATCAGTGAAGCCCCCTGAGCAGAAAAAGCTTGGTGAGCTGTTGTCGCCTTTGCTTCTTAGGCCCTTGTGCTTACTCTGTCCTAGCACTTACTGCAATGTGCTCTGATGGCTGTGTATTTGTCGTAATTTCTTCTCACCTCTGGAAGGCTGGAGCTATGCCTTGTGTTCCCTGTACCTCACTACCTCCAGGCACAGCGTCTGGCACACAGTAGTTAGTTGGTCAAAAATTGTTGAAAAAATGAGTTCATTGTTCAAAGTCCCACATCAGACATTACTCCAGCCCCACATTTATTTGCAGGCAGGCAGCAGCCAGAGCAGCTCTGCAGGGCGATGATAACTAGGTCAAGCTTTGCAGGTCCATGGAACACTTGTCTGACTGAACTCTACAAGTGGAGGGACAGAGACCTGAAACCTAGGAGCTCTCCCTGGGGTGATTGTACGGGGCCAGGCTGACTTGTGTGAGTACAGTGTGGTAGGAGCCTTAGTCTGCTTTTTGGGATTCGGAAATTGCACTCTGTCATTTTTCCATTCTCATGTCATCCATTCTAAAAAGACTGGCCAATGCCTTGTAAGGATTCTTCTGTTTATCAAATCCAAGCAAGGTATGCGTGACAGTGGATGCAGATATTTTGGGTGGATGTGATTCTGGAGATTCTACCCTCAGAGAGCCTCTCCAAGAAACACATGATGAGCTCCTACAGTCCTTGCCAGCCACAGCATTGTCGCTGTGGTCTGCCTTTCCTCTCTGGGCCTGGGAATAGGAGCAAGACACTCCCAGGTATGTCTGAGCTTCCCTCCAAGGACATTCTTTTCCAAATATAATGACAGTGGCTCCTGCTCCATGGCTTTGG